>NC_058405.1:57751056-58051056 GCF_002201575.2 Neomonachus schauinslandi | reverse complement strand
AAGATAAAGTTCAGGAGTTATTGGAAACAAATTAGTAAATTCTTCTTATAAGCTTATAAGCTCAACAACAAACAATTATTGGAGTAATTATGGAAACTCAGCTGAACATACAGTCTCAAAAAATATATAATTATGCATGTATTATATGAAGCAATCTTAAACATTAATAAATGTTAACTAAATTCCTTTAAGATAGACTCACACCACTTTCATAAAAATTTTAATCTAAATAAGCCTACTTTATAAACCCTTGCTCTTTTTGTCCACTTTATCAACAGCTACAATTGAGAAAGTTCTAGAAAGTGGGAGACATGATGAAAAATTTCCCAGGACACAAACTCTACATTCTTGAGAAACTATAACATAAATACACATTCATTAAGGCTCCAAGAGAGAAGGACAGTTCACTGTTTGACCTAAGTCCTTTAAAAGTTTTATTTAATTTTAGCATTTCTCACTAGTTCTCTAAAGTCTATTAAGAGGAAAGTTCAGAAATACTTTTCTTTGATGGCAGAGGCCTATATTGATATAATACATTTTACCTGGTTTCTATGTTTTTCTGTAGCTCAGTAAAAGTGAATGGCATCTCATCTAGGTCAACTGCTGCAATAAAGATACAGATTCCCCATAGCTCCTTTTTCCTTTGAACATAACCTTCCTGGGTACAAAAAAAAAAAGATTCAAATATTTCATTAATCATTCACATACTAGATACATATTAAAATTGTATTATATGATAATATTTTTCTTATTCAACATAAACTTGTTTTTAAATCCTTATGATGGCATATACTTGAGAGCATTTAATCTACAATCAATTCTAATCAAAAACACTTAAATTTTATATTGTAAGTAAAAAAAAATTACTAGAAAGATCAAAAAGTTAAATTACAACTTACTGTGAAAAATTTAGGGGTCAGTCAGTTCTCGGAAGTAAATACTTTCATTTTAAAATAATCCAATGTTGGGGCGCCTGGGTGGCTCAGTTGGTTAAGCGACTGCCTTCGGCTCAGGTCATGATCCTGGAGCCCCGGGATCGAGTCCCGCATCGGGCTCCCTGCTCGGCAGGGAGTCTGCTTCTCCCTCTCCCGCTCCCCCCCCTCTTGTGCTCTCTCTCTCTCACTCTATCTCTCAAATAAATAAATAAAATCTTTAAAATAAATAAATAAATAAATAATCCAATGTCATTAGAACCAACTTAAAGGATTTTCGAGTCCATAACATAAATTGTTTTTAAAAAAAACAAGGCTACTTTCTTACATGATTATCCTCCTTTTGCCCTGATTCACTCTTGTTTTTTAAAGACATTTATTTTTAGAGAGAGAGAAAGAGAGAGAAAGCTCACGTGTGTATGCACGTGAGCAGGGGGAGGAGCAGAGGGAGAGCGAGAGCGAATCCTCAAGCAGACTCCCTGCTGATTGCAGAGCCTGACCTGGACTTAATCCCAGGACCCTGAGATCATGACCTGAGCCAAAATCAAGAGTCGACTGCTTAACTCACTGAGTCACACCTAGGCACCCCTGATTCACTCATTTTTTAATCAGTCTATGGACTCAAGTATTTTTTAACCTTGTGAAATTTATATCCCTCAGTGCCATAATTGCCTTCTTTGTGAGGTGGAAATAATAATACATATCTCACTTGGTAAGAATTAAATGAGATTATACATATAAGGTCCTTAGCATAATGCCTGACATATAATTAGTACTTGATGAGTGATGGCCATGATTATCATTAGAATATTTTTTCATTATCATTAGAATACCTTTTCCCCTAAAAATATGTATTAATTTCTAGATATGTAAGTTTTGTAGGTAAAATTTGATTACATTAAGTTGAAAACAAAAGACACCAAATTATCTGATATTCTATTACAAAACTTGGACTATTTGCTTACTCTTAGTTGGAGGTTACAATAGAGCTGAGAAGTATGTGATGCAAATTTACATTGTTTTGAAATCTCAGTTATATACAAGCTTTAAGAAAAGAATTATTCTGGGGCTCCTGGGAGGCTCAGTCAGTTAAGCGGCCAACTCTTGGTTTCAGCTCAGGTCATGATGTCAGGGTCTGCACTCAGCAGGATTCTCTCTCTCTCTCTCTCTCTCTCTGCGCCGCACCCCCGCCCCCACCAGCTCACAATCTCTCTCTCAAATAAATAAATCTTCTAAAAATTATTCTGGATTATCAAATTTTTAAAAGATTTTTATTTGTTTATTTGTCAGAGAGAGAGAGCACAAGCAGGGGGAGTGGCAGGCAGAGGGAGAAGCAGGCTCCCCATCAAGCAAGGAGCCCAATGCGGGACTCAATTCCAGGACCCTGGGATCATGACCTGAGCCTAAGGCAAATGCTTAACCAACTGAGCCACCCAGGCGTCCCTGGATTATCAAATTTTACTGATAATAAAAAGTTTATCATTATCCAACTCTAAACTTTTCCATGATTTTAGCTACTTGGAAAATAAATATTTTTTATTAAGTTTTTATTTTAATTCCAGTATAGCTAACATACAATGTTATATTACTTTCAGGTATACAATATAGTGATTCAACACTTCCATACATCACCCTGTGCTAATCACGACAAGCGCACTCCTTAATCTCCGTCACCTATTTCACCCATCCCTCCACCCACTTCCCCTCTGGTAGCCATCAGTTTGTTCTCTTTAGTTAAGGGTGTGTTTCTTGGTTGTCTCTCTTTTTTTCCTTTGCCTGTTTGTTTTGTTTCTTAAATTCCACAATATGCAGAAATCTGTTGCATTTCTATACAAATCTTTTAAAACTTACAACTATACATCCACTAAAATGATTAAATTAAAAAGACTGACAATATCAAAGGTTAGTGAGGATGTAGAGCAAGGAATATTCAAACATTGCTGGTGAACATGTAAAATGGTACAACCATTCTGAAAAACAAGTTTGGCCAGTTCTTATAAAGTTAAGTATATACTTTCCATAACACTTAGCAATACCACTCCCAGATATTTATACCCAAAAGAAATGGAAGCTTTGTACATGAATATTAATAGCAGCTTCAATCATAAAAACCAAAAACTAGAAACAACCCAATATCCAAAAACAGGTGAACAGATAAACTCTGGTATATCCATACAATGGAATGTTATTCAACAATAAAAAGGGAAAGTACTAATAAACACAACATAGATAAATCTCAAAATTATTTCATGGAGAAAAAGAAGCCAGAGAAAACAGGGTATATCCTGTGTACTGTGTGATTCCTCTCCTACAAAATTCTAGAAAAGGCAAAATTAATCTTTAATGGCAAAAAGTAGATCAGTGGCTGTCTAGGGACAGGAATGGAGGTATCTGGGGAATGACTACAAAGGAGGAGAAAACTTTCTGGAGTAACCAAAAATTTCTATATCTTAATTAATGGTGGTAATTGCATGGTTGAATGCATTTGTTAAAACTTATTGACCTATTCATTCAAAATTGGTTGACTTTAGTGTCCGTAAAATATGCTTCAATAAATTTGATTTTTGAAACCATATTATATATTTATTATTTCTGAAAATGAACAAAGTATACATAGCTTGATTATTATAATGACTAGTAAGTATATTATATTTTAATAAAATGAACATCGACTTTTGTATGTGTTTATATTAATATGGTCAATTTCTCAGAAACTAAGAGGTAAAAGGCTGTTTGTCCCTATAATAAATAGCCCCCACACTACATTACTTTTTGAATTTTTGTGCTTATTTCGTATGTTTTTGGTTTGCTTCCTTGCTCACAGGCTATCACCTGTTAAACCTAACTGCTCTCAGTGTGTCTACTTTCAGGAACTATAGCATTTTTTTTAACTGTTTTAAAGGTTGAGAAAGGAAGTAACTACAGTTATTAAAATGGAGAACATTGCTTATTCATATTTTAAAAACAACAGATTTTATTAGGACATAGTGAACACAGTTCAACACAAGCTCATTTGAAATGATAAAATGCCTAAATGAAATGTTGTATAAATAGGTTCTGATTTTTAAGGACCTAAGGAAATTTCCTATGAGCAAAACGTATGACCGTTATTTCAGATGATTTATAAAGCTTGCTATTTTTGCTGTTGTTGTTCTAGCTGCATTCCAATTAACTCTTTTTTGGATAAAGTGCTTTTTCTTCTTGATACACATTTATCTATGGAAGAAAAATAAATGTTCCTTCTAAACTTCAGCCTACTAAGTATTAAATATGTCAGAGGGAACCAGGTTACAGATGAGATCAACCGGATTATTCATTTACAAGCAAATATTTTTATGTATCTATGGAAAGGAAATGATCATTTTCCAACTAGGAGAGTCCTAGAAGTAGACTTTCTAGACACACACACACACACACACACACACACACACACACACACACAGGAACGGCTTGTAGTTTAGTTGTAACCAATAACATTGACTTGGTCTGATCTTATACCTGGTTGCCACCAAGATTTGCTAGATGGAAAAAATTTACAAAACCAGAAAGATTAGAATCAACTATAAAATCCTACTCTATAATTACTTTGTTCACTTTTTAAAACAGCAGATTTTATTAGGACATAGACAACACAATTTAACACAAAGTCATTTGATATGATAAATGCTTAAATGAAAAACATCAGTCTAATCACTAAAATACACTAATTTAAAAATCATCTTTATCTTCATATAGGCTTCTTTGTACCTTCCTATGTTTTTTTAACACTTTGCAAAATTTGAGATCTCTAATAATTTTTCAAGAAATACGCATTATACAACTGTCACGGTTATGACTCTGGGGAATACAGTGGTGAAAACAAAAACAAAAACAAAAATTCCGTATCTTCCTGGAACTTACACTCTTTTATTTAAGAACATGGATTTTGGTGTCAAACACTCAAGAGTTTGAATACATACTCGAGTTGTGTTAACTGTGGGCAACTTGTTTAAATCCAATTAAACCTCAGTTTCTACTAAAATAGGAATGACAATAATAGTGTCTAATCCTAGAATCACCACAAAAATTAGCAGTGAGGATGCTCTTAAGTAATCAGCTTGGTGCCTGGCATTGTACCTACTGAATCAGAATTAATTAGCAGCAGTAGCACCACTATTATCAGTGAATCTAGCGCTCATTCCACTACACCATAGCTGTCTCAGCGCCTCTCACTATCTGATCGTCTCCCTACCATAAATATCCATCCTTGGGAATAAAGGATTCGTGTGTGTGTGTTTAGGAAATCAGGTCTATTGACCCCCAGCCCCAGGCAATCACTGATCTGATTTTAATTCCTTTTCCAGAATGTCATACCAATGGAATCATATGGTCTGTAGTCTTTTTTGTCAGGCTTCTTTCACTTAGCATAATGTTTGGGAGGATTCATCTATACTATTATATCTGTTAGTATTTATTCCGTTTAATTTCTGAATGTACTCCATTGTATGAATATACCACAATTTGTTTATCCATTCTAACAGTTGAATACACTGCTATAAATAATGCTACTACCCCTAACCCTAAATATCCAAGTACAGGTCTTTAAATAAATATAGGTTTTCATTTCTTGGGCAAATACCTAGTTTGGGAATAGCTAAGTTCTATGTTAAAAGTCAGTTTAAGTTTATAAAAAACTAACAAACTGTTATTCCAATGTTTGTTGCTTGTTTTCTAGCCATCCTAATAGGTGTGTAGTGGTACATTTTCCCACGGACTAATGACATTGACTATTTTTTCAAATCTTACTTAACATCTGTGTCCTTTCCAATCTTTTGTCACTTTTCTATTCAGTTGTTTGTCTTATTAAGCTGTAAGAATTATTCATACATTCTGGATTCAAATTCTTTGATAGGTGTTTTGCAAAAATTTTCACCTCGTCTGTGACTTGTATTTTTACTTTCTCAAACAATATATTTCAAAAAGCATAAGTTTTTCATTTTAATGAAGCTCAATTTATTTTTTTTCTTTTATGGATCATGCTTTCAGTGGTATGATCTTTGAAATCTCTGCTTAACCAAAGGTCACAAAGATTTCCTATGTCATCTTCTACAAGTTTAGGTCTCTAATTTGAGTTAATTTTTATAAGTGGTGCAAGCAAGGTAGGCATCAAAGTTCATTTATTGTACATGAATATCCATCCAGTTGCTCCAACATCACTTGTTGAAAGGAACATCCTTCCTGCTCTGAATTACCTTCAAATCTGTGTGTACAAAGACTGAGCATATATGTGTGGATTCTATTTCTGGATCCTCTGATCTGCTCCACTGACTGGCCTTTCTTTTCACCAATACTACAATATCTTGATTAATGTGGTTTTATATGTTTTGTTCTTTTTTAGTTTGGTTCAGGATTTTTCTATCTGAAAAGGTCACCTGATTCACCTCTCATTGTGCAGATTAAGAAATTAAAGACTAGAACTGAGACTTGCACAATATAGCCAGTCAATGCCACAGACCTAAAACCCAAGTTTCCTAACACTCAATTTAGTATTGCTCCATTTCTTCGAGAATATTTCTTTATTACATTTCTACATTGATGTTCCTAACATTTTCACTATTGAAATCCTTAGTCTCATCACCCCACCAAGAGTTCTGTATTCTGAACTATTTTACTATTCTGTATTCTTAATTTCTATTTTATTGAGAAGCTTAAAGAATCACAATACTTAAAGCCTCAACATTCTTCTCCACATCAAATACTTTCTAATTACCATATCTTGCAGTCTTCTTTAAAATGTCTCTGCATCCTCATCTCTAAATTTGTCTTCTCTTCTGATTTTTACAAATGGACATTCTCCTCCTCTCAAATTAACAACTCTAATGCCTTTCTACCTCCGATTTTCAATCTCACTGCCTCTCATCTCCTTCAAGACCTGGCAGCTTATTCATTACTCCCTCTATCTTTTGTAATTTCTCTAACAGTTTCCCTTCTAAAAGCTTCTTTCTCTTTAAAATAAGCCTATATCACCTTAAAAACAAAAAATAACCTATATTTCTATCTCTGGACCTTATCAAGCTACTATCCTCCCTCCACATACAAACCTTTCATTTGCTCACTATTCACACACACACTCACCATATACACTCTCACAGGACATACATAGTACACCCACTGAACACATACTCTCAGTATTATACTGAGGCTATTCTCTATCTAGGCCTTCAAAGATCTTTTCTTAACAAACTAAATGGCCTTTTTTTTTGGGTTTCAACCACAAAGACCTCTAAGTAGCATTTGACACTATTGCAATGAAACTTTTTCCCTTAGCTTTTAAAACACTCTAATATCCTCATTCTCATTTCTTTCTCTCTCACAACTTTTTCAGTGTTTCCTAACGCCAAAGACTTTTTTCCACCACATTGTTTTTCTCAGCAATCTCATTTACTTCCACAGCAACCCCTACCACCTCTATACAAATGATTAGCGTATCTTACCCTGCTTTCCAGCCCTGATTGTTTTCTCAAGATCCACAGCTTTTCTTTTTTTTTTTTTTTTTAAGGTTTTTTATTTATTTATGTCAGAGAGAGAGAGAGAACAGCAGGGGGACTGGCAGGCAGAGGGAGAAGCAGGCTCCCCACTGAGCAAGGAGCCCGATGTGGGACTCGATCTCAGGACCCTGAGATCATGACCTGAGCCAAAGGCAGACGCTTAACTGACTGAGCCACCCAGGCATCCCCACAGCTTATTTTCCAATGGCAATTTACAACCTAAAATCTGTAACCGATGTGTTTTCTTAAAAACTTAGTTGAGAATTATGAAAAGGGCTTAGAAGAGGACCTTAAAAATGGTTAAAACAGAGAAAAATTATTTGTACCCAGCCAAAAGAATTACCAAAAAGAAATGGTAAAACATGAAGAAAATAAATGGGCAAGGACAAGAACAAGCACTCTGCAAAAGAAAAAATGGTCCTTTCTAACAAACATATTTTGAAAAGACTGAACCTCAAAATAGTACCAACTGAAAGACATTTTGATAATATGCATGAAGATCCTTAAGAGTTCAGTTTTATATCTAAGAATTTATACAACAAAAATATCTGGAGAGTTGAATCAAGATTTAGTGTAATAAATCGCCAGAGGCAAGGGAAACAAAAGCAAAACTGAACTACTGGAACTACATCTAAATAAAAAAGCTCCTGCACAGTGCAGGAAACAATCAACAAAACTAAAAGGCAGCCTATGGAATGAGAGAAGATATTTGCAAACAACATATCTGATGAAGGGTTAGTATCTAAAATCTATAAAGAACTTACTAAACTCGACATCCAAAAACCAAATAATCCAGTTAAAAAATGGGCAGAAGACACGAATGACACTTTTCCAAAGAAGACATCCAGATGGCTAACAGACACATGAAAAGATGCCCAACATCACTCATCCTCAGGAAAATACAAACCAAAACTATGATGAGATACACACCTGTCAGAATGGCTAAAATCAACAACACAAGAAACAATAGGTGTTGGTGAGGATGCAGAGAAAGGGGAAACCTCTTGCACTGTTTGTGGGAATATAAACTGGTGTAGCCACTCTGGAAAACAGCATGGAGGTTCCTCAAAAAGTTAAAAATAGAACTACCCTATGAGCCAGTAATTGCCCTACTAGTTATTTACCCGAAGGATACAAAAATACAGATTCGAAGGGGTACATGCACCCTGATGTTTATAGCAGCATTATTAACAATAGCCAAACTATGGAGAGCCCAAATGTCCATCAACTGATGAATGGATAAAGATGTGGTGTGTGTATACAAACACAAACACACACACACACACACACACACACACACACACACACACACTGGAATATTATTCAGCCATCAAAAAGAATGAAATCTTGCCATTTGTGACAACATGGATGGAGCTAGAGTGCATTATGCTAAGCGAAATCAGTCAGAGAAAGACAAACACCACATGATCTCACTCATATGTGGAATTTAAGAAAGAAAACAGATGAACATATTGGAAGGGAGAAAAAAGGAGAGTGGGAAACAAATGATAAGAGACTCTTAACAACTATAGAGAACCAACAGGGTTGATGGAGGGAGGTGGGTGGGAATGGGCTAGATGGGTGATAGGTATTAAAGAGGGCACTTGTGGGGCACCTGGGTGGCTCGGTTAAGCGGCTGCCTTTGGCTCAGGTCATGATCCCAGGGTCCTGGGGTCGAGCCCCGCATCGGGCTCCCTGCTCAGTGGAGAGCCTGCTTCTCCCTTTCCCTCTGCCTGCAGCTCTGCCTACTTGTGCTATCTCTCTGTCAAATAAATAAATTAAAAAAAAAAATCTTTAAAGAGGGCACTTGTTGTGATGAGCACTGGGTGTTGTATGTAAGTGAATCACTGAATTCTACTCCTGAAAGGAATATTGCACTGTATATTAAATAACTAAAATTTAAATAAAAATTACAAAAAACAGATTTAGTGTAATAGAGTTTAAAGAATTATTTGTAAGAGCAAAATCAGTGGGGAAAACCTAAATATCTTAAAGTAGAATATTTAAATTGTGATGCAGCTCTATCACACAATGATATAAAACCCTTAAAATATTTCAAAGATTATAAGGACATGGGAAAATATCAAAGATATGTTAAGAGAAAAAAAAAACCACCAAAATACAAAATTCTGAGTATATTTTGATCACAATTGGGTGAAATTTTTTAAAAAGGGAAAGCAAAAACATATCAAAATGTTAATATCTCTATGTGGTAGGATTACAAATGGTTTTCTTTTTCTTCATTAATCCTAGATACATTTTCTTAAAATTCCTTACAATTATAGTAGGAAAAGTCAACCAATAAATAAAAAAGTGCTAGGGGCACCTGGGTGGCTCTGTCAGTTAAGCATCTGCCTTCGGCTCAGGTCATGATCTCAGGGTCCTGGGATCGAGCCCTACATGGGGCTCCCTGCTCAGAGGGGTGCCTGCTTCTCCCTCTGCCTCTGCCTGCTGCTCTGCCTACTTGTGATTCCTCTCTCTCTGTCTGTCAAATAAATAAATAAAATCTTTAAAAATAAATAAGTGCTAAATTTATACAAAGCAATAAAGAGAAATATTAGGAATACTAATGAGAAAAATCTTAAAGATTTTAAAACATTAATTACATATATTATAGTTTAAATCAAAATCTACAATCAACACTTGAAGAGGCTACATATTAAGGTAGCATTTAGGTTAGTTCACTTGAACCACCCTAATGATAACCCCCAATTGATGATGACATGTATTTGCTGCTTTAAAATGCACTAACTTACAGAAGAGCTCCACCATGTGGTAACACAAATCATCTTGGAGGCATCCGAAAATTACCTTACCTATCATAACTCAACATTAATTTAAATTCAATTTTAGAAGTTTAAAATACTAGCCATGACCAAGATGAAAATAACCATAAGAAATATGCTTTTGGGTGCCTGGGTGGCTCAGTCAGTTAAGCATCTAACTTCGGCTCAGGTCATGATCTCAGCTCCTGAGATCAGGGGGGTTTAGGCTCACACTCAGCAGGGAGTCTGCTACTCCCTCTCCTTCTGCCCATCCCCCTGCTACAGTGTGCTCGTGCCTTCTCTCTCTCTCTCTCTCAAAGAAAGAAATGAAATATTTTGTAAAAAAGAAATATGCTTTCTAACTCACAGTCAGTAGGACACATCCTTACTCTTGACTCACAGGATTGTAATGAGTGATTAACAATAAGGTTACAAATTAAATGTATTATAGGAATATATTAGAGGAATAGAGGGGATAAGAGCTGTCTTTATCTTCTACTCTTGGATTTCCTCCCTCACCAAGGTTATATGTAGGAACCAAAGGGATAACAGACTAATGTGTCAGAAAATCCCACTTCCCTCACTTGTGTAATATTGGCTGATAGCAGTTAGTGTTAAAAACATTCTTTGATGTACTCAGAAGAAGTAAAAGTCAAGAGTGGCATAGCCAAGAAAAGGAATACAAAAGCTAAGCTTACTTGTACTCAATCACATTTTTGATACAACACACAGGAGTAACCAACAGGTGAATCAGCCATACAGTTACTCAATGCCCTTGTGAGGAGAGAGTTGACTCCACTACTAGAAAAATAAGTACCTAGCAAGTTCAGATTTACCTGGCCCACTGTACAAGAGATGGGGCTCCCTCCCTTAAGAACTTCTACACAACTCAGTGGGTAGCAATATCTAAACACTTAACTGAACTGTGACTTACTTATTTATTTGTCCATATCCCAAGTAGTCTGTAAATATCTAGAAGGTAAAACAGTTATGCCTAATTCATTGCTGTACCCCCAAGTGCTTAGTAAAGTATCCAGCACTAACTTGGTGTTAAATGTGTATTTTTTTTAAAAGCAGTACTAATAGCTATACCCCAATATAGAATAGAACAGCTTTTTTTCTCCTTTAGTATGCTCAGAAAAACAAGCAGCAATTCAATCACCAATACAAAGTATGACGTAAGACAACTGGTTCTACTATAGCTTCTTCAACTCCCATTCACACACTGGTAACAACTAATGAGTATGAGCAAGAGTGACTCACACAAAGAAATGATAACTGACGTGGAACTTAGTTTCTGGTCAAGCTGTCTGCTTAGTTTATTGGGTCAAAGGCCCAAAGATGATCCACCTAAGAAGATATAACCATATAGGAGAGAAAACTGCCACCAAACCCAAATAGCCACTAAATAATCGGCTTTTCTGTAAAAGATCTATGAAACTGATATCTACCATTCTTAGAAACAAGGTTGAAAAACATTGAGGAGAGAGGTCATTCCTACAACTCAAATTGAATTATATGGATAAAAGGTATCTCCCAAAGTTTGCATGCCAACTCCTTCTACCAATATTGCATATACTACTTAAAAAAAGGAAAATATCAATAATGAATAAATGAGTTGGCATTAGAATAAAAGAATCCCAGATTGGAAGGGAACCGAAAGAAATCACTGATCATCAAAGTGCTGTGGTCTGGGAGTTTCTAGGATTCCAAGTCATAAAATGATAATCTGGCAAATCTTCCAAAATTTAAAAAAATTTAAGAAAACCCATATGTTTACTTACAATAAAGCCTCAGTTAATAAAATAGCTATCCAGTTACACAATGCCCTTGTGAGGAAGGCACTTGTTAGAATGGGCATTTGTTACTCTTGTAAGAATTCAATGTAGCACAGTAACACAATTTACCTTTATGTTGATAAAAAGCATTGGCTGTCGGCTTTTATGTCTTGAATAAAACTAAGAAAAATAAACTTAATAAAAAAAAGTTTGGTAGACTTTCTGAAACAGAGCCAAGGTGGGGGAAGCTAATAATGAATGTTTGGTGGCTTTGAGTGCAATATGATTCAGATTCAAGTTACCTTAAAAAATAGTTTGTACAATGAGAAAATTAAGGCACATATAAAAGAGATAAATTAAAACAGGAATAGTATTAAGAATGTTTGATAAAATAATTCACTTCAAAACTCTCCTAAATACCTAGGTCTCATATAAACTTGATTATCTGTTTATAGTTGAATATAAAGCAGATAGGAATAACTACCAATCAGGCGCCTGGGTGGCTCAGCCGTTAAGCATCTGCCTTCAGCTCAGGTCATGATCCCAGGGTCCTGGGATCAAGCCCCACGTCAGGCTCCCTGCTCAGTGGGAAGCCTCCTTCTCCCTCTCCCACTCCCCCTGCTTGTGTTCCCTCTCTCGCTCTCTTTCTGTCAAATAAATAAATAAAATCTTAAAAAAAAAACAACTACCAATCTGAACATCAATAATCATGAATATCAAGCCTTTAAAATTACGATGAATATAAATACGAAAAAATATTAATTCACTGACAGATTATTTAACCATTTATTTCAAAGCAACACCTGTTGACAACCTAGCACACCTGGAAGCCCATAACAATCTCAATAGTCATTTCAACCCTATGAAAGAGTATTTGATGTATCCTTCTAGTATCTATTCCTAATAGATACGTGGGATGAAATTCAGATCTGGCTCTATGTTTGTGGGGAATTGGAGGGCGTGTAATTTTTTTAAAAGATTTATTCATTTGAGAGAGAGAGGAGAGCACAAGTGTGAGGGTCAGAGGGAGAGAGAATCTGAAGCAGACGCCAAGCTGAGCGCAAAGCCCCATGTGGAGCTCGATCTCACAACACTGAGATCACGACCCCAGCCAAAACCAAGAGCTAATGGCTTAACTGACTGAGCCACTCAGGCACCCTGTGGGGGGGGGGGGTAATTTTTTAGAAAGAAATACATTATGGCTGTTTTTCAATAATTTGTATCCCAAAATATAATAGAAAGGATTTTTAAAAAAAAATCTTAACAAAACTATATATAATAAAATTAAGGAAAAATCTAAAATATATGGATAAAGAACTTGGGCACTTTGGGGAAGTGTAATTCTGAACATTATTCTCTTATTTATTTAATTATCAATAAATATTTATTAAATGCCTACAGCAACAAGCACTATTTTAACTGCTAGGAATACATCAGTAAACAAAATAAGCATTCCTCTTTCCTGAAGCTGACACTTTAGGGGGAGGAGAAAGACAATAAACAAAAATAAGTATAAATAAGTAAACTATATACTATGTTATAAAAATAGCAGAGTAAAGTGGATAGAGAATTTGAGGGAGAATAAGGGCAGATTACAGTATTAAACAGGGTGGTAGATCTCACTGGAAAAGTGAGATCTGAGCAAAGACTTTCATTCTATGAACAAAGACATAATCTATTAAATTTTGACCCAGTGGTTAGACTTCTAGAAATCTATACTACAGAAGTCTTCTTACTTGTGCATTAAATGTGGCTATAAAGATATTCACTGCAGTGGTTTGTAGTATAGAATATTCAAAAATAAACCAAATCTTTATCAGAGAGGAGTACATATGTAAATTATATGTCCATACAATGGAAAATACATCCACTAAAAGTATCAAGCTAAACACAGAGGGTGAGGTGCTCTTCAAGATACACTGCTACATGAAAAAAGCAAGGTGCAGAACAATGCAAAAACTAGAAACTTCTATTAGTTGCTTCTGGAGGGAAAAAGTATGTGTCTGCGGGATAGGAATGAGAGAAACTTCACTGTTTAATTTTTATTTCTCTTGAATATTGAACCATGTGAATCTATTGCCTACTCCAATAATAATAAATAGTAATTATTTATTTACACTTTTAAAACAATTCATAAGACCTCAATTAGGTAAGACAAAAATCTTTATATCTATGTGGTGAGGTGGAAGGAGGGAGGATTGGAGGTAGAGAATGAATGAAAACTTATCAATGGTTATTTCTAAAGAGGTAGAAATAGAAAGAATGGATATTCATTTTTATTACTATAAAATATGATTTCTTAAAAAGAAGTATATTTGAGTTTTGAATATATATTTTTTTCTCTGGAACTTTGAAAGCAAAATATAAAAATGATGATAAAAAAATAACAGGAAAAATGTTAGTATCTGGAAAACTGCACGCTATAATGCCTTGGATGTTAGCATCCAAAATAGTAAATAATCAATTAGAAGATTCACAGTGACCACAAAATTAATTAGTTCTCAGAAGAAGCCTAGCTGCTCTTCATTCAGAGATGAAGGTTAAATTCCTTGCGTGGGTCCTTAGGAAGAAGAAAACACACTGCAGTAAACAATATTGGCCAACAGTGAAAACTTTCATGAAGGAAAAGCAATTTAAAAGCAGGCAGCCCAATTATTTACTATTATAATAATTACACTATATATAATTATATACTAGACCTATCTATTTCATGATGAAAGTTCACAATTAACTTTAATAATGTTATCTGATATACATATTAAATATAAAGCATTAAATGGTGGAAAAAATAGGAAAGAAACAGTTTAGGAAAGAGAATAGAAAAGTGAAGAAAATCAATGAAACCAAAAACTGTTTTTTTTTTTAAGAGATCACCAAAATAGAGAAACTTTTAGTTTGACTGACCAAGACAAAAGAAGGCTTAAATCAGTTAAAGTTAAGAATGAAGTAAGGACATAAAGACCAACCTTACAGAAATAAAAAGAATTATAACATGAATGCTTATAACAGATGAAATGGACAAATTCCTTAAGAGAAACAAACTACCAAAACTGACTCAAAAAGAAACAATCTGAATAAACCTATAGCAAGAGATTGAATAGTAATTTTAGAACTTCCCAGAGAGAAAAGTCCAGGCCCAGATGGCTTCACTGGTGAATTCTACGAAACATTTAAAGAGAAATTAATAACAATTCATCAAACTCCTCCATAAAAACCGCTTAGGAGGGAAGATTTCCCAACTCACTCTGTGAGAAGCCAGTATTATCCTGATACTGAAATCAGACAAAGACATCATAAGGAAAGAAAACAGAGATAAAATCTCCTATGAGTATATGCCAAAAATCCTCAACAAAATACTATCAAACCAAATTCACAAACATATAAAAAAGATTATACACCATGATCAAGTAGGACCTATCCTAGAAATGCAATGCTGGTTTAAGATCTGAAAATCAATTAAAGTAATACCAATAAGAGAGGAAAAAAAACACATCATTATATTAATAAGCACAGAAAATCATTTGACAAAATCCAAAATCATCTGATAAAAACACTTAATGCAAGAGGAAGAAAAGGGAACGCTCTTTCTCTCTCTAAAAATAAACAAACAAACAACTTGTCTAGCATTAAATATTCACTAGGGAGAAGGAGAAGATCATAAAATACACCATTTTACATACAGAGAAACAAAGATTTGGATGGTAGCAGACTTATCTTTGGAAACAATGCAAGCTAGAACATAATGGGACTTGGGGAAAAAAAGCCAAGCTACAGTTTTTTAAAATTTTTTTCTTTATTTATTTGAGAGAGAGAGTGAGAGAGAGAGAGCGAACACAAGCAGGGGGAAAAGCAGAGAGAGAGAGGGAGAAGCAGACTCCCCACTGAGCAGGGAGCCTGACTCATGGCTCAATCCCAAAACTCCGGGACCATGACCTGAGCCAAAGGCAGTTGCTTAACCAATTCAGCCACCCAGGTTTCCCCCAAGCTACAATCTTTTAACCATGAAAATATCTTTTAAAAACTAAGGCAAGGGGCACCTGGGTGGCTCAGTCAGCTGGGTGGCTGCCTTCAGCTCAGGTCATGATCTGAGAATCCTGGGATTGAGCCCCACATCAGGCTCTCTGCTCAGTGGGGAGTCTGCTTCTCCCTCTACTTCTCCCCCAGCTTGTGCACTCATTCTCTCTCAAATAAATAAATAAAATCTTAAAAAAAAAAAAAACTAAGGCAAAATAAAGACTTTCAGATGTGTGAATGCTGACAGAACTCATTATCAGACCTGCACTGTAGAAAATGTTAAGGAAATGTTTCCTTCAAGGAAGGAAAGTGATGCCAGATGGAAATCTAGACCTTTATAAAAGAATGAAGAACACTGGAAATGATAGCTACATGGCTAATAAAAAGACTTTTTTAAATTATTATTTAGATTTCTTTAAAAAATAATTGTTTAAAGCAAAAATAATAACACTATACTATGGGGTTTCTATCACATGTACAAGTAAAATGTATGACAATAGGATAAAAGCCATGAGGGAAGAAATGAAAGTATACTGACATGGTTTTTATATTGTACATTCAGTAATATAATATCATTTAAAAACGGACTGTGAAGTTTCAAATATATCTATAAACCCTGAAAGAATGACTAAAATAACACAAAAGTTATAGCTTACAAGCCAACAAATGACAAAAAAGGAATCATAAAAAAATAGTCAATCCAAACAAAGGCATAAAAAGAGGGAAAAGCAACAAAGAAAAGATGAGGCAAGTAGAAACAAATAGCAAGGTGGTAGATTCAAGCCCACCATTTCAAAAATCACATTAAATGTCAAAAGTCTAAAAACCCTAATTAAGAGGCAAAGACTGACCCAACTATATGTTGCCTATAAGAAACCCACTTTAAATACAGTTGACCCTTGAACAACATGGGAGTTAGGGCTGCTGACCCCTATGAAATTGAAAATCTTTGTGGGGCACCTAGGTGGCTCAGTCAGTTAAGCATCCGACTCTTGATTTCAGCTCAGGTCATTTATCTCAGGGTTGTGAGATGGAGCCCCACATTGGGCTCCATGCTGGGCTTGGAGACTGCTTAAAATTCTCTCTCTCCCTCCCTTCTCTCCCTGCCCCCATATCTCTCTCAAGAAGAAAAGAAAAAAAGAAAGGAAGGAAGGACGAACTAAAGAAAACCCATGTATAATTTTGATTCCCCTAAAACTTAACTAATAGCCTACTGTTGACCAGAAGCCTTACCGATAATATGCACAGTTGATTAACATAGATTTTGTATGTTACATGTATTATATATTGTATTCTTACAATAAAGTTAGCTAGATAAAAGAAAATGTTACTTAGAAAATCATAATGAAGAGAAAATACATTTACAGTACTGTACTATATTTACTGAAAAAAAAATCCGGGTGCCTGAGTGGCTCAGTCTGTTAGGCATCTGCCTTTGGCTTGGGTCGTGGTCCTGGGGTCGGGATCAAGTCCTGCATTGGGCTCCCTGCTTGGCGGGGGTCTGCTTCTCCCTCTGCCCATCAACCCACTCTCGTGCTCTCTCTCTCTCAAATGAATAAATAAAATCTTTAAAAAAAAAAATCCATGTATAGTGGACCCACCCACTTCAAACCCATGTTGTGCAAGGGTCAACTGAATAAAGATACAAAGAGGTTAAAAGTAAAAGGATTTTTTTTAAAAGGTATATGATACAAAATATTTATCAAAAGAAAGCTTAGTGTCTATATTAATATT
Organism: Neomonachus schauinslandi; assembly: GCF_002201575.2. Taxonomy (NCBI): domain Eukaryota; kingdom Metazoa; phylum Chordata; class Mammalia; order Carnivora; family Phocidae; genus Neomonachus; species Neomonachus schauinslandi. The sequence continues at coordinate 58,033,306 of NC_058405.1, read as the reverse complement.
AGAAAAAGATTTCAGAGCAAAAAACATGAGGGATAAGGAGATCATTTCATCATGCATTATATTAATAATACATGATACATACCATGTAAGATACAATAGTGAAGTTTACTAAAATAATATTAAGGTATAATAAAGTATAATAATAAAAGAATATTATAAACAATTTTACACCAATTCAACAAGTTAGACTGACCCATTCCTTGAAAAAACCACACTGCCCAAGCTCGCCAAAGAAGTAAGAAAACCAAAGAAAAAAAAAAAAAGGACGCCTGGGTGGCTCAGTCTGTTAAGCTCAGGTCATGATCCCAGGAGCCCTGCATCAGGGGCTCCTGCTCAGCAGGGAGCCCATTTCTCCCTCTGCTGCTCCCCCCTGCTTGTGCACATGCCCACGCTCTCTCTCTCTGGCAAATAAATAAAATCTTTAAAAAAAAAAAAGTAAGAAAACTGAATTTCCCATATCTATTAAAGAAATTGAAATTGTAGTTAAAAACTTTCCCACACAAAAAAAAACCCTCGAGGCCCAGATGGCTTTACCAAACATTTAACAAAGAAATGATACCAATTTTACACAAACTCTACAAAAAAATTAGAGAACAAAATATTTCCCAACTCATTCTATAAGGCCAGCATTATTCTGTCACAAAATCTAACAAAAATTGAAGAAAAAAAAAAAACACTAAAAAAAACCCATAACCAAAAAGAGAAAACTAAAGACCCAATATCCCTCATGAATATATATGCAAAAATTCTTAACAAAAGTTTAACAAATCAAATCCAACAATATATGAAAGGGATACTGTATCATGATCAAGTGGAATTTATCCAGGAATGGAAAATTGCTTTAACAGTCAATATTACTCATCACATCAACAGTCTAAAAAAGGAAAAATATGATCACCACAATAGATGCAGAAAAAGCATTTCATAAAATCCAACATTTATTTGATACAATAAAAAAAAAATCTCTGCAAACTGGGAATAGAAGGAAAATTCCTTAAACTGAAAAAGGACATCTAAGAAAAACCTACTCTTAACATTACACTTAATGGTAAAAGACAAAATGATTTCTCCCTAAGAGTAGGAATTCTTACCACTTCTATTCAACACTGTATTGAAATTTTAGCCAGTGCAACAGGCAAGGGAAAAAAAGCAAAAGGTTATAAAGGAAGAAATAAAGCTGTCATTATTCACATATAACATAATTGTGTACATAGAAAGCCTATGGAAACTCAAAATGGGCAAAAAACATTAAAAACAATACACTGATGATGATAAACAATGGCAAATAAGCACATTTAGAAGACCTTCAGCAACTATGGACTTTGGGGGATAATGATGTGTCAGAGTAGGTTCATCAACTGTAACAAATGTAGCACTCTTGTGGCAATGTTGATAACGGAAAAGGTTAATCCTGTGGGGGCAGAGGGTATATAGAAACTCTCTGTACCTTCTGCTCAATTTTGCTGTGAACCTAAAACTATTCTAAAAAGAAAAGTCTATTTTAAAAAATATTCTGTATCACTAACCATCAGAAAACTGTGAATTCAAACCCCAATGAGATATCACTACATACCAAGAAGAATGGCTAATTTAAAAAAATAGTACCACCACCAAATGTTGGCAAAGACGCAAGGAACCTGAATCACCCATATATTGATGGTAGGAATATAAAATGGTACAGCTGGAACAAAGTTTCGCAGCTCTTAAAAAATTAAACACATATGACCATACCATATGACCAGCAATTGCACTCCCCCAGAAAAATGAAAACTGATATCTACACAAAAACCTATACACAAATGTTCACAGCAGCTGTATTCCTAACAGCTAAAACATACAAATGAGGCAGACATCTTTCAATGAGTGAATGGTTAAACAAACTGCGGTCCAGTCATGCCATAGAATACTACTGAACAACAACAACAAAAAATTGCAATGGGCTGAACTGTGCCCCCTCCCCAACTCCTGAAAACTCATATGCTGAAGTCCTAACTCTAAGTATCCAAAAATGTGACTGTTTTTGAAGATAGGGCCTCACAGAGGTACAATAAAGTGAGGATATTTGGTGAGCCCTAATCCAATCTGATTAATGTCCTTATAAGAACAGGAAATTTGGACACAAAAAACACACCAAGGATGTGTGCACATAGGAAAAGCATTCCAGAGCGCAAGGAGAAGGTGGCGATCTGCAAGCCAAACAGAGAAGTCCCAGAAGAAACAACCTGCTGACATCTCAACTTGGACTTCTAGTCTCCAGAAATATGACAAAATTTATTTCTGTTGTTTAAGCCACCCAGTCTGTAGTATTTTGTTACGGCAGCCCTAACAAACTAATATATTGATATACAATTTCAATGACTCTTCAGGGAATTACTCCAAGTGAAAAAGCCAATCCCAAAGGTTAAATACTGTACGATCCCACTTAGATAACATTCTTGAAATTATAAAATATGTCATATTATTATTGAATAAAGATCTTATTAAATATCTATGTATAGCCAACCTGGTCTACTGATACTGTCAACATAATATTTGGAAAGATGATTACAATCATTGGTCATCTTTGGAGAATCTTACAGAACAAATGTGTTAGTTTAAAAACTAGTCAATAAAAGCAAAGCATAAAGTACTTATCCTTCCTTTCCTGAATGAACTATACTTTAGAATAAGAACAGTTAATGAGGGGCGCGTGTTAGTTTAAAAACTAGTCAATAAAAGCAAAGCATAAAGCACTTATCTTTCCTTTCCTGAATGAACTATATTTTAGAATAAGAACAGTTAATGAGGGGCGCCTGGGTGGCTCAGTCATTGAGCGTCTGCCTTCGGCTCAGGTTGTGATCCCGGGGTCCTGGGATCAAGCCCCGCATCGGGCTCCCTGCTCCTCGGGAAGCCTGCTTCTCCCTCTCCCACTCCCCCTGCTTGTATTCCCTCTCGCTGTGTCTCTCTCTGTCAAATAAATAAATAAATAAATCTTTAAAAAAAAAAAAAAAGAACAGTTAATGAAGAAAAGTTTCTCTCAATTATTACAACTAATAATTGAAAGAGGAATGATAAAGTTATCAGATTACCATTTAGCAACCCCCATGGATCCAGTCAATGGTCAACAGTAATCACTTATAACAAAAAAAGAGACATAACAAGATGTTTGCCTCCCAATGGGCATTCACAAAAATATCTCTGAACTGTACCACCTCTGTATTTCCAGAAAATACAGAGAATTAGACAAATATGTTAAACAATGAAGGATGCAACCTGCAAAATACACACTGTAGGAAATTCTACAGAATAAACCATCCAGTTTCTTCAACAAATAAATTTTAAGAAAAGAAAGGGATGGGGGACAGAAGTAGAAGGTAAAATCTATAGATTAAGAGATTTAAGACACAAGTCAACCAATTACAATATATGAACCTTATTTGAATCCTGATTATAACATGTGAAAAAATTTTATGAAATTGAAAAATTTTGAACCCTGGATATTTGATAATAAAAAACTGTCATTGGGGGCGCCTGGGTGGCTCAGTCAGTTAAACGTCCAACTCTTGATTTCAGCTCAGGTCATGACGTCAGGGTCATGAGATCGAGCCCAGCAGCAGGCTCTGCACTGAGCATGGAGCCTGCTTAAGATTCTCTCTCTCCCTCTTCCTTTGCCCCCCCCCCCCATGCATGTGCACACACTCTCTCTCATAAATAAATAAATAAATAAATAAATAAATAAATAAATAAAATATTCTGTTGTTTTTTTTTAAGGTTATTAAAAAAAAGAACCTTTTGCAAAGGAGAAGTTATTTGCAAAAGAAGGACTTCAGCTCTGCATGAAGAGGTTTCATACGACTGTAGTACTGTGTAACTTACATGGAATACCTAGTATTACTCCAATTCCAAACTATTCCTTTCAACTATCTTCCTACACATAATGACCCATATCACAAAAACAAATGCCTCTATCAAGGGCAATATATTTCAAAGCTCTTGAATATATATACATACACAAAACCCTAAGAGGTTGACATTCAGATGTCATTTCTGCTTTACAGATAAGCAAACTGAGACTTGGAGAATTCACCAATTTACCTAAAATCCTATAGCTAAAATGCAACTACTATAATCAAAAGTGTCCTGCCTCCAGGTCCAAGGCCTTTTCCATTCACCCATGCAGTCATTTAAGATGCAGAAAGAAAATCAAAATTCTAACAACTGATTCACTGTAAGTCACAACATGAACAGCACTCCTGGCCAATTTCTTAATGAAAAGTCCCTTATTTATATGCTATATGCAGTATGAACACAATCTAATATAATGACAGCAATTACATATTACACGCTTATTAAACATTTATGCGAAAAGGGAAAAACACTTTTCTAGACAAAATACCACAAACCTTTCCTTAAATTTTAGAAAAAGTACCACATCAGAATCATTACACATACATTTATAAATTCAACTATTTTCAAGGTTGCTTTGGCTATTTGGGGCCTTTTGTGGTTCCATACAAATTTAAGGATTGTTTGTTCTAAGCTCTGTGAAAAATGCTGTTGGTATTTTGATAGGAATTGCATTAAATGTATAGATTGCTTTGAGTAGTAAAGACATTTTAACAATATTTGTTCTTCCAAGCCATAAGAATGGAATGTCTTTCCATTTCTTGGGGTCATCTTCAAATTCTCTCATCAGTGTTTTATAGTTTTCAGAATACAGGTCTTTCACCTCTTTGGTTAGGTTTATTCCTAGGTATTGTTTTTGGTGCAACTGTAAATGGAACCAGTTCCTTAATTTCTCTTTCTGCTGTTTCATTATTGGTGTATAGAAATGCAACAGATTTCTGTATGTTGATTTTGAATCTTGAGATTTTACTAAATTCATACATTAGTTCTAGCAGTCTTTTAGGTTTTCTATATAGAGTACCATGTCATCTGCGAATAGTGAAAGTTTTACTCCTTCTTTCCTGATTTGGATGTCTCTTATTTCTTTCTGTTGTCTGACAGCTGTGGCTAGGACTTCCAGTAGTGACAGTGGTGAGAGTGGACATCCCTGTCTTGTTCCTGACTGTAGAGAAAAAGCTCTGTTTTTCCCCATTGAGGATGATATTAGCTGTGGGTTTTTCTTATATGCCTTGATTATGTTGAGGTTATGTTCCTTCTAAACCTACTTTGTTCAGGATTTTTATCATGAATGGATATTGTACTTTGTAAAATGGGTTTTTTTAATCTATTGAAATAATCATATGGTTTTGATTCCATCTTAAAAAACAAAGCTGGAGGCATCACAATTCCAGATTTCAAGTTATATTACAAAGCTGTAGTGATCAAAACACTATGGTACCAGCACAAAAATAGACACAAAAATCAATGGAACAGAAAACACAGAAATGAACCCACAACTATATAGTCAGTTAATCTTCAACAAAGCAGGAAATAATATCCAATGGGAAAAAAGGCTCTTCAACAAATGGGTCTTGGGAAAACTGGACAGCAACATGCCAAAGATGAAACTGGACCACTTTCCTACACCAAACACAAAAATCAACTGAAAATGGATTAGACACCTAAATGTGAGACCTGAAACCATAAAAATCCTAGAATAGAATGCAGACAGTAACGTCTGATACTGGCCATAGCAACTTCTTTCTAGATATGTCTCCTGAGGCAAGGGAAACAAAAGCAAAAATAAACTATCAGGACTTGATCAAAATAAAAAGCTTCTGCACAGCAAAGGAAACAACAAAACTAAAAGGCAACCTACGGAATGGGAGAAGTTATTTGCAAATGACATATCAGATAAAGGGTCAGTATCCAAAATATATGAAGAACTTATAAAACACCCCCCAAAATTAATAACCCAATTAAAAATGGGCAGAAGACATGAACAGACATTTTTCCAAAGAAGACATACAGATGGCCAACAGATACATGACAGGACGCTTAATCACTCATCATCAAGGAAATACACATTAAACCTACAATGAGATACCACCTCACATCCGTTAAAATGGCTAAAATCAACAACACAAGAAATAACAGGCATTGGCGAGCATGTAGAGAAAAGGGAACCCTCTTGCACTGTTTGTGGGAATACAAACTGGTGTAGCCACTCTGGATAACAGTATGGAGGTTCCTCAAAAAGTTAAAAATAGAACTTCCCTATGATCCAGTAATTGCACTAGTAGGTATTTATCCAAAGAATACAAAAATACTAATTCAAAGGGATACCCCAATGTTTATAGCAGCATTATCTATAATAGCCAAATTACAGAAATAGCCCAAGTGTCCACTGACTGATAAGCAGATAAAGAAGATGTGGAATTTATACAATAGAATATTAGTCCCACCATAAAAAAGAACGAAATCTTGCCATCTGCAATGACATAATGCAGCTAGAGAATATTATGCTAAGCAAAATGAGTCAGTCTGAGAAAGACAAATACCATGTAATTTCACTCATTGTGGAATTTAAGAAACAAAACAAATGATCATAAGGGAAAAAAGAGAGAGGGGCAAACCAAGAAACAGACTCTTAACTACAGAGAACAAACTGATGGTTACCAGATGGGAGGTGGGTGGGGGAATGGGTGATATAGGTGATGGGGATTAAGGAAGGTACTTGCTGTGATGAGCACCTGGTGTTGTATGGAAGTACTGAATCACTATACTGTACATCTGAAACTAACATTACACTGTATATTAACTAACTGAAATTTAAATAATTTTTAAAAATTCAAGGATTTTAACTGATTCTTAACTTCTCCTAAAAAATTATATTAATATAAAATTTTCCAGGGTAGTTCTTAAGTCAAATTATTCTGGTTGCATGATCTAATATAGGCATTCATTTACACTAATAAGTGCTTTATGTGCATGAAGTTATTTAATCCACACTATTAACTCCAAGATCCAGAAATTATTGTTAGTCATTTTTACAAATAACAAAAGTGAGGCTTGGAGATTTTAGGTAACTTGTTTAAGATCATGGAGCTAGTAAATGGTAGAACTGAGACTTCAGTCAGTCTGTCTGATGACAAATCCTTGCTCTTAACCCACCCTCTATTCCAATAAACATCAACTACTTTCAGTTGCCAAAAAAGAGTTCCCTTAGTTACTACATTTTTCTTCTTGTTTAAAAGAAGATAGCCAACTGTTATCTAGAATAGCTAGAATGGAATAGCTGCATCAGAAATGGGTTCATTTGTCATAACATTCACTTCTCTGCACAAGCTCTGTCACATTCTCCCTTAGAAATGATTGTATAATCAGAGGTTAAATTCTCAGGCCAACCCTCAAAAACTTGACTATCATTTAAAATAATATTTCTAGGTAAACATCTGGTAATTATAATAGGACAATACCACATCCTCCTCTGTCATACACCCCTGCAAAAAACAGGTACCCAATATCCCAAAGATAACATGAAATTCCTTCCTTGTCTTCCTCCAGCACACAACCAAGGATGATTTCACATCCCCTAGTCCCATCATGAGCTCCATTAGGAAAGGAGATTTAAACTGTGCCAGTTACTATGGAAGGTAAGGACAAAGCCAGGATAAAAGCATAGAATAAGAAAGTAGTAACATTTATTCATACTTGTAGTCAAGTCTGAAGACACTATTACTGTTACAGTTCAGTACAAAAACAGTTTTGTGTGAACTAGCCTGGAAGCCTAACTACTATATTGTACTTACAAAGAGATTGGGAACATAACCCACTCATAAATTGGAAACTACCAATATTCCCCAATACTCTCCATAATCTGCTGCTCCTTCCCAACTTTCTGAAAACTAAAAGCCTAGCATTTGTGAGCAAGAGGTGAAGGAGCTATGACTCCCTGTAACTGCATATGCACAAAAAAAGCTTTGTACATGAAGTACCCAAATCAGTGGAAGTACAGATGCTTTGGGAAGATAATACCAAAGTCATTCATCCAAGATACTTCAGTATTCCTCCCTTTTTAGTAAGGAGTTCCAGATTATGTTCAGGTCTTTGAAACTGGATTCATTTTCTCTTTTTTATTACCAGAGGTTATGCACTGAATGCTTGTGTCCCCCAAAATCATATGCTTAAAGCCTAATGCCCAATGTAAAGGTATTAGGAGTTGTGGCCTTTAGGAAGTGATTAGGTCATGAGGGCTCTGTCCTCATGATTGGGACCAGTGTCCTTATAAAAGAAGCCTGAGAAAACTCCCACCCCTTCCGACTTGTAAAGCCAATGACAAGGTGCTATCTATGAAGGAGGAAGAGAGCCCTCACACAGACACAGGAATCTGCCAACACCATGATCTTGGACTTCCTGGCCTCCTGAACTGTAAGAAATAAACTTCTGTTGTTTATAAGCTACCCAGTCTGTGGTATTTTGTTAAAATAGTCCAAATGGACTAAGATACTAGAATTTTTTTTAATGGTTTTAAACATTTTTATGGGATGTACATTAACATATTTTGCTGTGTTAATCTGATCAGTAAAAACAAACAGACATGTACGATAATACAATGCTAAAAAGAAAGTAAATTCATTAAAAGTGTCTGTCTGGAGTGTAATTTAACAATAATTCCCAAAAGATTTATAGATGTTCATAGCTGTTGACTCAGTAATTCAACTTGTAAAAATGTATTCTAATAATCAGATTCATTCATTAATTTATTTAACAAACTATCAAGGACTTACCTTGTGCCAGGCATTATTCTTATGAATAAAGATGTTTATCACATCATATTACAGTGCCAAAAAGTTGTGGGGAAAAAATGTCCAATAATAGTAAGAGTTTTAGCAAATTAAAATATACCTAATGTATAAAATATTATAGTACCATTGGAAACATTATCAAATACCAAAAAAATATTTAACAACATAATAAAATACTCATAAAAAAAGAAAAAAAATTTAAAACAAGATACAAAACTATTATATGTAACTATATATAATTACATGTATGATCCCAAATCTGTGTTTTAAATGACCAAGCCAGGGACCTTGATCGAGTTACTTAACCTCACTCTATTTCAGTATCTTCTAAAACATCAAGATTTTACACTTTACATGTAAAATAAAGATTTTTTATTTCATATCTCAATGGACTGTTGAATGAGTTATTTTTTTAAATGCTTATAATATTCCCCCAGTACATAGAAAGCACTAGTAATTATTTGCTGGTGTTATTGGTAGTAGTAACATTACATATACACACATATATTTATGCAAAGAAAAAAAGGAAAGAAATATATCAAATGCTATCAAAGATTCTAAATTATAACAAAACTAATTCTGAAACAATCAGGAATTCTGAACACTACATATTATGAGATACTAAAAATTATAAGGTATGGCTTTGTTTTTTAAAAAGTCTTTGTATCAGAGTGAAGTATGTATGAATAAAATATGATAGCTAAGATTTGCTTTAAAATACTTTGGAGGGGTTTACCCTTGGAGATTTTTAAAAATTTTTAATGCTATCAGATGTATGTTATTTACCTCTGTGTAACAAAATTATTACTTGCTTTTCTTTTATGTTTTTCTATTTTCCAAATTATCTAGAGTAATTCAAAATTATTTTTCAAATGAGAAAATTTTGGGGGCGCCTGGGTGGCTCAGTCGGTTTAGTGTCCAACTCTTGGGTTTTGGCTCAGGTCATGATCTCAGGGTCCTCAGATCGAGCCCTACATTGGGCTCTGTGCTCAGCAGAGTCTGCTTAAGATTCTCTGTCTCCTTCTCAGGGTTTTAGAGGGGAGGGGGGTGGGGGGAATGGGTTAGCTCGGTGATGGGTATTAAGGAGGGCACGTATTAAATGGAGCACTGGGTGTCATACGCAAACAATGAATCATGGAACACTACATCAAAAACTAATGATGTAATGTATGGTGACTAACATAATAAAATAAAATTTAAAAAAAAAAAAAAAAGATTCTCTGTCTCCCTCCCACTCTGCCCCTCCCTGTGCTCAGGCTCTCTCTCTCTCCCTCTAACATAAATAAATAAAATTTTCTTTAAAAAAAAATAAAATGAGAAATTTTTTTCAAAAAATGTTAAGGAAATCCTTACCAATACTCCATCCACAGACGAAACTTTCTCCCAAGTTAACCAAGCTCTTTCTCTGACATGATCTGGTATCTTTAATTTCTGACATAATGCAGTAAAATCAGGTTCTTCGGTTTCTTCAAACACAAGCCTACCAGATAAAAATAGACATATAATAGGGATATACTTACAAATCAAACTAATTAAGTAAACATTTCTTTCAATGGTTTGCATATAACAGCGCTGTTCTGAAAAAAAAAAAGCATCACTAAATACTTTAAAATCTTATTTATCTTTGAAAAAAATTACAGGTAGAATTTAAACATGTTTATCTTTTTCATAGTCTTTCCAACAAAAATACAACACAGTGAAAGATGTTTGCTGGCCTGGTGAATCACATACAGTTCAAAAAGCAAAACAGTTTTGTAAAAGTAAGTATGATAGCTAAAGCTGTATAGGAAAATTGGGATGACAATAACAGCACAAAGAAGAAAGCCCATATATAACATTACAGAATCAATTTAGTATCAGCGACTTTGCTAAAATGCAGTCTACAACTTATCAATGTCTCACATAATCTCCACCTACTAGCATTTCTTACATGATGATTAACTTAACATAAATTACTGCTATGCTTATTTCAGCCTTTTCTCTTTGATCCTCCTTACCCAAGATAGGTAGTCAATAAATTCTTGTTGGCTAGTTCCTTTTCATTCATTTAATGTCTATCTCACACCTAATAATAATAATATGAGGAATACTTAATAATTTTTGAGTATTTACTCTAGTCCTGTCTGTACAAAGCACTTTAGGTGCATAGTTTCAGTGGAATCCACACATCAGCCTATTAGATAAGTATTCTTATTATCCTTGTTTTACAGATAAGTACCAAATCAGAGAAGTTAAAGTACTCACTCGAGGTCATGGCCAGTAAGTGGGAAACCCAACAGTTTAATTTAATTTAATTTTTAATCCATGCCTTTGACCACTATTCCAGACTGCCAACCCTCTTTCAAAACATAATTAACTTTTGATTATGTCAACAATGAAGGTGAAGTGCTGTTCCTAGTGAAGGTTTTCCTTCCAACTTCACCACTTAGGCCAGATATAACGCAACAGAAAGAAGATCTCAACTGTCAAGGCAGAAACAGACTCTGTCACTGAAAGTGCAGGTGGAGTGGGCCCTGAATCCATCCCTAAGCAAGTTGCTAGGCTTCGGATTGCCTGTCACTAGTTTTTACCCTTGCTAAGCAGCTAATCTACAGAGTTCAACTGCCCATACTAGTAAAACCTTTTGTGGGTATTGATACTCAAGAGTAGAGTGTATCTTGTATGCTTTTGACTTACAGGAGATTTTTTGATAGTTCCATCATTTAAAAGTATGTAACATAATGTTGGGGTGGGGAAGAAAGGCATTCTTTTCCCCGGTGATGGCCATAATTTCAGTATTTCTGGGTTACCCTATAATAACTGGATAACATGGAATTCTTTAGAGTAGATTTACTGCTTTTTCCAAATGAAAAATTTCAAGTATTGGATACATCAGACCTTAATCAGAAATTAAATTTGTCTTCTCCCAGAACATCCTAGACTTTTTTTTTTCGTGAGTGTGATTTTTAACTCACACACAAGACAATCCATTTAAACATATGTATTTTTAATAGCCTTTCACAGGCCATCCCAAAAGCCCATTCCAATTTTTTACAATTTGTCTGAACTCTGTTAGTGCCTGGCAAGTTGAAAGAATAGGACTTGGTAATGGGCTAGAACAGGGGAGGAAGAGGTGAGGGACTGAAAGGAATCCCATTCCTCCGAAATCGTTATGTAGTCTCAAGGTAGAACCAGTACTGACAATAATAATGGCAATCATACTCTTTCAATCTTAGATTCTTAACTATAAAGTATCACAATCAAGAAAAATAGGAATGTTGCAATGAAATAAATACCCCCCGTCATGTTCGACTTCATTATCATGGACTCGCCTAAAGTTAGATACCACTTGGGGGAAAAAAAAGTTTCATGTGAGCACAAGAACATCACTAATTTTGTACCCCCCCCAAAAAAAATGAGAGGACACAAGGTTGTTTCCTGGCTCAAAGGCAAAATGAAAGAAATAATGAAAAATGCTTAAGATTAATAATATACAAGAGTTTTATCCGACGGGAATAAAAGAAAAAGTTGAGAAACTTTTAAGCATTTAGACTAAACGTCTTACAAAACTTTTCCCCATACACCAGTTCCTCTCAAGAGTTATGTTCCTTCCAGTAACTACCGATGGCTCTTAATATAAGGGAGCGCCACAAAAACACCTCAGCCGATTATCCTGGGGGCAACTGACACGCAGGACCCTGGACTTCACGTCCGATGGCTTTCCTGGTTGGCCTCTCCCAGGACTGGGCTTCAGATGCAGTGCACGCCCGGAGGAAAACACTTTCAGCTGTTGCATCGCAGAACACCAAAACAGAAAGTCAAACGACCACCTAAATACTACAGATCTCAACAGGAGACAAACTCTCCAGCAGACACTAGTCAGTCCTTTTTCTTTTTTGCCTTTGATGGGGCCTCTAAATCACCCGCCGCCTGCAAGCCTTTCCGCCTAGAGGAGGGAAGGCGGCACCTGTCACTTTGCTCAGGGACCCGAGCCCCACCCGCCCGACACCTGTCAAGCTGGAGCCGAGACCCTCCCCGGCTTCCCTCCCCTCGCTCCCGAACCCAGAGCCCTGTCACCCTCCTCCAGGCGCTCCGCGGTGGTGGGGGACACGGGAGGACCCTCCTCCCGCCCGGAGGCGGCCGCCGGCGGAGACGCGCCCCCGCCTAGACGCCGGGGCGCCCGCCCCGACGCACTCTCGGGGCGCCCTTCTCTCGTGCCGGCCGCCGCGGTTCTGCTCGCTCACCTGGGCAGAGGCAGGTCTTCGGGGCCACTGTCCTGCTCGGGGTCCTCCTCAGGAAGGGGCGGTGGCGGCGGGGGTTCGGCGGCGGCTGCGGCGGCGGCAGCGGCGGCGGCAGCGGCGGCGGCGGCTGCTGCTCTCCGGGGGGTTTTGGGCGGCATGACTCCCCCCCAGGGCAGGAGCCAGTGAATGGTGGCGAAGAGCCGGGGAAGGAGGACGCGCGCACGTCGGGGCACGCCCCGTCCTCTCCCGACTCCCGTTACAAAAATAATTTGAACGTCCCCTGAGAAAAACCGGACGAGCCCTCCCCCGCCCGGCAACGGAGCCCCGCGTCCAACCGCGGGAAAACGTCACTTCCGCCCGCGGCGTCACGTCCGCGAGGCTCCCGGGCCCGCCGGCATCGGGAGGGAACCGGGGTGCCGAGCGGTGCGCCGGGCGGGGACGCGAGGTCGAGCGGGCTGGGCGTGGACCCCCGGCCTGGGCCAAGGCACCCTCCCTGAGGCAGCCGCCGCCGCCCGGACGTATCTCGGCTCCAAACTCTCCTTTTCAGGCCTGGGTGCCGGTAACGGGGCACCGCACGGTCTGGCGGGTGAGATTGGGCCCCATTTTTATCTGTGGGCTGATCTGGGGCTGCAGTTCAGGCCCCGCGGGGAATATCGAGCGTGAGCACCCTGGGCGGTCACGCCCCTCTCCCTCCGTGGGCGGTGCCCTCCCTCTCTAGCACGCTTCTCCCGCCCAATCCGTTGGGCAGAATCGGCCAAAACAAAAACAAACGTTTGTAGAGCACCTAACAGAAAGTGAATTTTGACGATCACTGGGAGATATAAGGTGTAGAACAATTACTGGCCTTTTAGGGTCACTGTTCACAGAAGGGGAGTGGGGGAGTGGGTAAAGAACAAATTATAGTGTGATAAATGTTTTAATAGCGGTGTCAAAACGGGAGGCACCAACGAAACGTCTAAGGCACATCTTCAGAGAAGCGGTGGCGGCTCAATAGAAGTTTGCCAGGCACACCTAACATGTAAGGAGGGCTTACTATGTACCAGGGATTGTGCTGGCCATTTTAACTATCTTAATCCTGGGTCCTGGGGTCTATTACCCGCCCCCCACCCCGTCCTGTAGTGCTCACTGCTCAGCGGGAAGCCTGCTTCTCCCTCCGCCTGCAGCTCCCCTTGCTTGTGCTCTCTCTCTGTCAAATGAATAAATAAAATCTTTAAAAAAAAAAAATGCACCAAGAAAAGAGGAGCATGCGCAAAGGTACAAAGACCTCAGAGAAGAGCTTGCTGGAAGAGCTTCTACCATCCAACATTGGTTTAGAAGCTACGTGTCTTCTCTCGTAATATTTACTATAATAATAGACTGTCTAGTATGAATACATGTTTTCCTCTCTTTGGCAGACCCAGCGGATTGCTCTGTCAGAACTTCCCAACTGAGGCACTGTGAATAAAATGTAGTTGTGTTCTTATGTGAACCCCCTTATCCTTGGAAGAGCTGACCAGGGTTGAGACAGCAGGAGCCTTCAGTCAAGTCAGGGTTGCAAACCTCTTGGGTTTATCTTAGCCAGTTGTACAGTGGATTACCATTTTCTGTATATACCATGATATGTATGTCAGGATGTGAAAAGAGTTGGCAGTCACTGGCCTACTCAACAGCCAGTCTTGCCTAAGTTCAGAAGCCATCTGTTGGGGGCCAAAAGTTTGTCAGGAAGTAGGGCCCAAACCCAGCCCCAGCTCCAGAGAATGAACAGCATCAAATTGGTAATCCTCTTCACCTTGCCAGGGATTAGTGTAGGTAGGAGCTCAGGATGTAGTTTTGGTCTTTGCAAGATCGAAGATTGTCTGCTGGCAGCCTGATAAAATCAGATACAGAGCTGACACGGTTCTTCTACCTTTACCTATTATCATGAGAATGTGACACTGAAACAGTCGCAGCAGCCATTGTGACTTCAGGCAAGCTGACCTGAGGATAAGGCAGAAATGTTAATGATGTTACAGTAGTAATATCAAAAACATCTGCATCCTCCGTGACAAATGAGTCTCTGATTTGACCCACCCTGGAGCTGACCTCAACTGAGCTGGGGTTTTCAGTTGTTTACACCAGAAAGCATTATGACTAATAATATGCATCCTATGAGCCCCTTCAGGGTAGAGACCAAATCTTAGGCTTTGTTGTAGCCTTATAGTAGCCAGCAGGGTTAGGCACCCAGGAAATGCTTGTTTGCTAACAGTAGAGAGGCCAGGAGAGCAGAGGAAAGTTCTGGGAACTGAAGTAAACTCTGTATGTAGATCTGACTTTCTTTAAAACCAGTTTATCAACCTCTGGATTTACCACAGTTGTGATAAATCAAAGACAGATTTCTCAATTTACAAAAGGTTGTATGTCTTTACCATGGATTAATTTAACTATGTTTCTCTACTATATTTAAAATCCTTACACACAACTCAGGAACATTGTGTCGATCAGAAGTTTTATATCTCCCACATGGCTTTCTGTTGCACAACCAAAGAAATATTAGAAATTCTGCAGATTTGGACGCCTGGGTGGCTCAGTTGGTTAAGCGACTGCCTTCGGCTCAGGTCATGATCCTGGAGTCCCTGGATCGAGTCCCACATCGGGCTCCCTGCTGGGCGGGGAGTCTGCTTCTCCCTCTGACCCTCCCCCCTCTCATGTGCTCTCTCTCATTCTCTCTCTCTCTCAAATAAATAAATAAAATCTTTAAAAAAAAAAAAAGAAATTCTGCAGATTCTTAAAAGATGCTTTTCCTGATCTTCCTCCAACAGTGAAATCACTCTTTTAAAGGTTACCTATGTCCTACTTGTTCATTCAATGACTTCTTTCTGATCTTCATTCTACTTGACCTTTCTTGCAATTAACACAGTTAACCACTTCCTCTTTCTTAAAACTTCCCTAGTTTTCCACAAATCCGTGGTTTCCTTTTCTTCCTCCTCCTCCCTTCTGTTCCTTTGTAAACTCCTCACTGGTTCTTCTCCGACTTCAGTGCAGGTTCCCTAGAGCAGCATGACTCAAAGTGTGTTCTTTAGACCACTGCCAGTTTGCTTATATCTTATCCACAAGGAAATAAGCACAGAAATTAAGAGTAAGTGCTTAGCCGCGTTGATAGCGATTTAATATTTCAGCTATATCCGGGCACATGATCTTTGAACACCTCTCATTAAACAGAATATGGAACAGTTCAGGTGTTTCGCAACTTGTGTGGTTGCAGGTGGCATGACTGTGTCCTTGTCCTGTGCAGTAGGACCACGTTATTAGGAGTAAAATCTTAAGGTTAGTTTGTTAATTGTAACCCCAAAGTGAATACAAATCTATGAAAGTGTACATATCTGTTTACTTTTCTAACTTGTTATATTGACAGTCATTTTAATTTTTAATCAAGCCTGTTTTTTGAAATTCATAGCTACATTAGGGAAGTAAAATTTGTATTATTTGTTTTTAACCCTAAATTATAGATGGTGAAGTAAGCCTTACTGTCCTGTTTTGTCCAGAAAAGACACGTCAGTAGTATGTTAGTAATAATAGTAGTAAACCAAACAATGACCAGAGAAGTGATTCTAAAGAATTAAAGATCCAAGTGTTTTTACTAATTTTATTCAGAAGTGTCATCCCCCTTCTATTGAGTTCATAGCCAAAACTCATAGTAAAGTACTAAAACTGTAACTGACTGATGAAGGAATAAGGCCATCAAAATTCAGTAGTATTCACATATAAAATATAAAGAAACTAATTATGAGTTTGATAAAACATTTGGAATTTTTATTTTCCATGCAAATAATCTCCACACATAGGGAATTCATGGATCCAGAATCCATTTCTTTAACTGAAGGGTACTTTAAATGTAACTATAACTTAGTAGGACAAATTTTTGGAACTGATAAAGAATTGATACTATTACTGATAAGGAAGATGAATTTTGAAACAAGCATTATTTGTTCCATTTTGGGTAAAAATTAAAAGGGAATGTCCTGAGCTTGCTGAAATTGTTTTAAAATCATTTCCATTCCCTTAAACATATCTTTGAGAGACTAATTTCTCTACTATGAGTGTTACTGAGTAAAACATAGAAACAGTTTAGATACATAATATCTCCTGCTAGAGGCATTGTCAGCAATCCAACCTAATTTAGGTAGTTTAACACAAGAAACACATTCATTTGTCATGTTAAAATCTAACTACTGACAAATTTAAAACATTAAATATAGCATTTAATATGGGAAAATTGTTCCTTCACTACCAACTTTTTATTTAGTTGTTATGACTCTGGAATGATAAAAAAAAAAAAACTAACCATGTATTAGCAACTCTTTATATTAATCACCTATATGCACACTTTCAGTGAACAAAGTAGTTTTTGTAGTTTCTTCTTTTATGCTATGTAATTTTTTGTTCTTTGATTTTGAAACGTAATTTTATATCTGTTGAAAATACTAAAAAATGTGAGTTTGGAATTGGTGTGCCTTTTTGTTTTCATTTCATTTTTCAAGTATTTTTAAAGGTTTTATTTTGCAGAAGTATTAATTCATGAAATTAAAAAGAAAAGAAAGGTCCTTCACAGATAGTGTGAGATAACAGTGGCCTAAAAGATTCTCACCTCTCCTCTCATTTTCCTCTATTTAATTTCCATGATTTAAATCACCTCCATATATGTATGTTCTTAGATTCTTTCAGATTTCAAAAAACAGAGATCCACTTAATCAGGATTGTTGATTAGTTTAGGGGGGAAAGTGAAAGAGACAAAAAACTAAAAAATAAGAGTCCCTCCTGCTACATTCATGTACTTTGTCATCCATCCAATAGCTGGCTCCCATCCTTCCTGCCTCTGTGAACGTTGTTAGTCTTCATCTCTTTATAATTTTCTCCTGCCACAATGACCCCCTCTCCATGTCACTAATTCACATTCCTCAGGAGAGAGAATATGATTGTTTCCCCTCCTAAACTGTAATTTACATTAGCAGGACCAGATAACATAATTGGCATGACCCAGTGCAAAATGAAAATATAAGGCCCCTTTTTCACAAATTTTTGAGATTTTCAAGATAGTGAGTGTGGAACATTAAACGAAGCACAATGCCTTTCTAAATGGAGTCTTATAAAACTGCACAGCTCACCTGCCCATAAAGCCAGCCATGTCCATGACAGTACATCTATATCTGTTCTGCTAACTAGGGTGTCCGCATGCCTAGCATGAGCCCATGACACTGAGCAATCAATTGGGCTTGATACCAAGTGGTACTAGTTTGGGACTATATCATTGTTTTAGTTTCTCCTCCTTCCCTGCCCACTCCCCTTTGCCTTCACTCCTATCTCTCTCAAATTGCACTCAGTCTCTATCTTCTAGAGAACCAAAGCTAAAAGACTTGGCTCCAAAGTGTCCTGAAGACATTCAGGATGGGATATCAGAGTTGGCTTAATCACTGGTCTTACAGCAATAAAGACCGAAGCATGGTACGTGGGTAGTAAGTGGGGCCACACAGTGGTATCATAATTACTAAGCCTCCCCACCTGTGACCAAACAGGATGCAGTGCACCTAGAAGGTAGAGCATTGGAATGTGTAGAGGCTGTGATGCTTGAGCAGTATGGCAATAATAATTGTAGGGATTGGGATGGATTCTGTTACTGGAATTGTATACTTTGTAAAAGAAAATGATACCTCAGGTAGTCAGCTGTCACCTTAAGGCACACTGAGAAGGGCAGAAGGCTTCCATTGGCAGTTTTTTAAAAGATTGTGATTTTGATGTAAATTATATTTGCTTTTGTCTTTCTTGCTGAAGGAGACATATCCAGAAAAATGTTGCTAAGGCCAATATCCAAGAGATTACTACCTATGGTTTTCATCTAAGAGTTTGACGGTTCCAGGTCTTACATTTAGGTTTTACTGCATTTTGAGTTTATTTTTGAGTATGGTTTAAGAAAGTGGTTCAGTTCAACCATTTTTTTTTTTTTTTGGATGTAGCTTTCCAGTTTTCCCAGCACCATTTATTGAAGAGACTGTCTTTTACCCATTGTATATTCTTGCCTCCTTTGTTGTAGATTAATTGACCATATAAATTGTAGACTAACTGATCATTAAATGACCACAGATAATTGACCATACAGATTTTATTACTGGCCTTTGTGTTCTGTTCCACTGATCTGTCTATTTTTGTGCCGGTACCAAACAGTTTTCATTACTATAGCTTTGTAGTATAGCTTGAAATCTGAGATTGTGATACCTCCATCTTTGTTCTTCTTTCTCCAGATTGCTTTGGTTATTTGAAGTCTTTTCTGGGTACATACCCATTTTAGGATTACTTATTTTAATTCTGTGAAAAATACTATTGGTATTTTGATAGAGATTGCATTGAATCTGTAGATTGCTTTGGATAGCATGGACATTTTAACAATATTAATTCTTCCAATCCATGAGCATAGTACATCTTTCCATTTGTTTGTGTGGTCTTCAGTGTCTTTCATCAGTGTTTCAGATACAGGTCTTTCACCTCTTTGGTTAGTTTATTTGTAGGTATTTTATTCTTTTTGATGCAATTGTAAATGGGATTTACAATTTGTTTTGTTAATTTCTCTTTCTGCTTCATTATTAGTGCATAGAAACAACAGATTTCTGTATATTAATTTTGTATCTCATAACTTCACTGAATTCATTTATCAGTTCTAATAGTTTTTTTGGTGCGGTCTTTAGGCTTTTCTATGTATAGAAAACCCTAAAACCTTTTTCTTTGGGAATCTAAAACACAAAACAAACAAAAAACCAGAAACAGACTCATTAATATAGAGAACAAACTAGTTATTGCCCAAGGGAAGAAGTGTGGGGTGATGGCAACATAGGTGAATGGTGGCAGTGATAAAAGCATTGCATGGGCCAGAAAATAGGGACTCCTCAGTAACTCTGATCCATCTAGATTAATGGCCATTGCTGAATTCCCAACTTGCCACTTGTAGATACCGAAACTGAGCCTTTAATATGCCATTACTTTTTGAGAAGACCAGTCGGCCACTTGATGGCAGATTGATTACATTGGACCCCTTCTACCTTGGAGGAAGCACTAATGCATCCTTATCAGAACTGGTACCTAATCTAGGTATGAATTTGCTTTCCTTGTCCTCAGTGCCTCTGCCAGCACCAATATTCAAGAATTTATGGAAGCCTGATATATTGACATGGTTTCTCTCATAATAATGGCTCAGACCAGAGAATATATTTTATGACAGAAAAGGGGAAACAACAAACAGAGGCCCACAGTCTTAACCATGTAACTCATCTATATTAGCTAGATTTTTTTGCATAGCAAAATATTCCAGACAGTGCAGAGTTGGGGAATGCCCTCCAAGATACAGTATATGCACTGAACCAACAGCTAATATATAGTACTATGTCCCCCTGTGACTAGAAATAGGGGTGCAAGAAAAAAAGAGTGGAGGTAGGATTAACCGCTTGTAGTGGAAGGATGCTGTTGGTGCTTTGCTTAAGTGTCCTTTACCTACTCGCACACTCATCCCTCAGCTGCTATTAGTATAGACTGAGAATTGTCCTTAGCCAAATGGGAGCTGCCTCATCCATGACATCTACCCCCGTCCCTGCCCCACTGCTGACAGACATTGGCCCATGATAGACTGACATGAGGGTACAAAAGAATAGAGGAGAGAGACATGAAGATTATCAATTATGACCTTGATATTATCTTCATCAGCAGGGACTTTACCTTGTTTCGTTAACCTTCTTGCCTTAAGTCTTTCCATGGTGGTTGGATATCATCTTGAACAGGACTCTGTGATGAAATGAACCTGTTCGTTCCCCCTTAGGGAGGAAGTGAAGGATCTACTCACAAAAACTGATGCTTCTATTGTAGTATGGGGTGAATATGATGGGAAGCATGAATGAAAATGAGTGGTGAAAAAGATGCATTTTATTAAACACTGTACTCAGATGCTCTTGGCCTCACCAGCCCCAGGGCCATTAGCCACTTGTTTTGTCCCAGACAACATTGTGATAGCCAATACCTGTTGGACTATGCTATTGTGGCAACAGACTTCACATTAGCACAACTTGATGGTTAGCTCACTTTATAACCGAACAGTACTGCGTCTCACCTCCTGCCCTGGAGTTTTTCTGTTGGTAAAAGACAAATGAGATGCTGCAGGACTTGTCAGTGCCTACACATGAACAACCCAGAAATGTGTGGGATTCAACGTCCATGAGGAAAAATTTTGACAAGGGGGTCTAGCAGATAAATTCTCTGTCTTCTTCTCAGAAGTTTGTTCTGGGATAAGGGTCATTTATATTACCTCTTGAAAGATGCTCCCATGAGACTGAGCAATTAATTGCATTTCATACTGAGTGATGGCAAGTTCATAGAAGAAGCAGTGGAGTGCATATACATATAGAAAATGGGCACAAAGGATGAATAACAATGCAAAGATTGTTTCTCCTCATTAATTTTATTTTTACACAATAAATCTAGGTTTGTATAATTGTACTATGTATGATGTTTAGTAATAAGAAAAAATGATATGATTTGTAATTTAAAAATGTAATTTAAAAATGTATACAATCACTGTTGTGAAGTTCTTACATTATATGTAAAGTATATGCAGTATATGCATAATATCAATTCATCAGAGATGCATATTATAATCACTATACCAAACAGCCTCCAAAAAACTGAAAGAAGATATAATTGAAAAGCAAATAGGCTTCAACTGAAAGGCAGTACTAATCAGGCTGGATAAAAAAGTAAGACATAATGATATGCTATTTACAAGAGATTTACTTTAAACACAAAGACATGACTAAATTAAAGTGATGGACATAAACTGCCATGCAAACACTAATCATAAGAAAGTTAGAGTACCTAGGACTTACAGTACTCTGTTAAATAACAGTGGTGAGAATGGACATCCCTGTCATGTTCCTGACCGTAGAGGAAAAGCTCTTGGTTTTTCCCCATTGAGGAGGATATTAGCTGTGGGTTTTTCATAGATGACCTTGATTATGTTGAGGTATGTTCCCTCTAGCCCTACTTGGTTGAGGGTTTTTACCATGAATGAAATATTGTACTTTGTCAAATGCTTTTTTTTTTTTTTTTTTTTTTTGCATCTATTGAAAGGATCATATGGTTCTTATCCTTTCTTTGGTTAGTGTGGTGTATCAAGTTGATTGATTTGTCAAGTTGATTGATTTGTGAATATCGAACCACCCTTGAAGCCCAGGAATAAATCCCACTTGATCATAGTGAATGATTCTTTTAATGTACTGTTGGATTCAGTTTGCTGGTATTTTATTGAGGATTTTTGCATCCATGTTCAGGGATGTTGGCCTGTAGTTCTCTTTTTTAGTAGAGTCTTTATTTGGTTTTGGTATCAGAGTAATGCTGGCCTCATAGAATGAATTTGGAAGTTTTCCTTCCATTTCTATTTTTTGGAACAGTTTGAGAAGAATAGGTATTAACTCTTCCTTAAATGTTTGGTGGAATTCACCTGTGAAGCCATATGGCCCTGGAATTTGCTTGTTGGGAGATTTTTTATTATCGATTCTATTTCTTTGCTGGTTATTGGTCTGTTCAAGTTTTTTATTTCTTCCTTGAATTGTAAGTATTCTTTATGTGTTCTAGATATATGATTTGCAAACATTTTTTCCCATTTTAAAATTGTCTTTCCACTCTCTTGTGTTTCTTAAAGCACAAAAGTTTAATTTTTATCAAGCCCAATTAATTTTGTTTTGTTGCTTGTGTTTGTGGTGGCTTAGCTAAGAAATCAATCAGTGCCTAGAGCAAGATCATAAGGTTTTATTCTGTTTTCCTCTGAGAGTTTTGTAGTTTAGCTCTTACACTTAGGTCTTTGATTCATATGAGCTGATCTTTGTCTATAATGTGAAGGAAGAGTCCAACTTCATTCTTTTGTATGTGGATACTAGCTGTCACACCACCATTTGTGGAAAAGAATGTTTGTTTGTTTGTTTGTTTGTTTTCTATATTGAATTGTCTTGGCACCCTTGTTGAAAATCAGTTGACCAGAAATGTGTTTATTTCAGTTCTGTTCTACTGATCTATGTGTTTATCCACGTCTGTACCACACTATCTTGATTACTGTAGTTCTGTAGTAAGTTTTAAAGTAGGAAAATGTGAGTGCTCCAACTTTCTTCCTTATTTTTGAAGAATTCTTTGATGATTCTGAAATTTCATTTACATATGAATTTTAGATCTGCTTGTAAATTTCTGCAAAAAAGCCAGTTGAGATATAATAGGGATTGCTTTGACATGTAGGTCAGTTTGGGGAATATTTCCATC
The DNA here is from genome assembly GCF_002201575.2 of Neomonachus schauinslandi. NCBI lineage: Eukaryota > Metazoa > Chordata > Mammalia > Carnivora > Phocidae > Neomonachus > Neomonachus schauinslandi. The sequence continues at coordinate 58,010,118 of NC_058405.1, read as the reverse complement.
TTAACTTTGCCATAGTAAGTCATATGACGCATAAACATGAAATGTCTTTCCATTTAATGAGGCTTCTTTATTTTCTTTAAGCAATGTCTTATAGTTTTCAAAATATAAGTATTACACTATTTAGTTAAATTCATTTATAAGTATTTTATTCTTTTGGTACTATTGCAAATGGACTTGTTTTCCTTATTTTATTCTTTTTTTTTTTTTTTTTATTTAACAGAGAGAGACACAGCGAGAGAGGGAACACAAGCAGGGGGTGTGGGAGAGGGAGAGGGAGAAGCAGGCTTCCCACTGAGCAGGGAGCCTGACGTGGGGCTCCATCCCAGGACCCTGGGATCATGGCCTGAGCTGAAGGCAGACGCTTAAGGGCTGAGCCACCCAGGCGCCCTTTTCCTATTTTATTCTTAGCTTGTTCATTGTTTTTAAGGAATTTCCTAGGACTTTTTTTTTTAATATACAAGATCATATCATTTGAAAATAGAGATCATTTTACTTCTTCCTTTCCAATCTGGATGCCTTTTATTTTATTTTCTTGCCTAACTTCCCAGGTTAGAACCTTCAATACAATGTTGAAGAGAAGTGGTGAGAACAAACACCCTTGTCTTGTTTCTGTTCCTTAGCAGAACACATCCAGTCTTTTACTGGTAAGTGTCATGTTCTCTGGGGGGATTTTCACAGAAGCTCTTATTAGGTTGAGTAATTTTCTTTCTATTCCTAATTTGTTGAGTATTTTTGTCATGAAAGGGTAATAGATTTAGTCAGATGCTTTTTCTGTATCTATTGAGATAATTGTGTGGTTTTTCCCCTCCAGGATATGATACAGTATATTATATCAATGAATTTTTAACTCATTTAAAACTTTATTAATTTTTAATTTTTTTTCATTGATTTTTTTTTTCTTGATCAGTCTAAGTAGGGCTTTATCGCCTCCATTGTTCTTTTATAAGAACCAAATTTTAGTTACACTGATTTTCCCTGAACTAATAAGTGGATTCATTTTCTATTTTATTGATTTTCCTTAAATTTATTGTTTCCTTTTTTCAGCTTCCTTCAGATTAAGTTACTCTTTTTCTTCTTTTGCTTTGTAAGGTGGAAGCTTCAATAATTTAAGTTGTAAGCATTTTAGATAAATCCCCTTTTAGGCACTGATTCAGCTGCTGTATCTCACAAATATGAGAGGGTTTAATATGTTGTATTTTTATTAACATTCAGTTCAAAATATTTCATTTTCCTTGTGATTTCTTCTTTGGGTCATGACCTATTTTAAAATGTACCATTTACTTGTTTTATCAATTAGTGAAAGAGGAATATTCTCACCAGGACAGCACTAAGCATCACAGAAAAATTGGTGAATCAAAGTTCATCAAAGTTAAAACTATCTGCTCATCAAAGGACACTGCTAAGAAAAAAACCTAGGCAAGATGTAGACAGAGAGAAAATATTTGTAATACATATATCTATCAGAGGATCTTTATCCAAAATATATAAGGAACTTCTCCAACTCAATAATAAAAAGACAAACAAACAACACAATGTTTTAAATGGGCAAAATACATGATATATGGGGCGCCTGGTTGGCTCAGTTGGTTAAGCGACTGCCTTCGGCTCAGGTCATGATCCTGGAGTCCCTGGATCGAGTCCCGCATCGGGCTCCCTGCTCGGCAGGGAGTCTGCTTCTCCCTCTGCCCCTCCCCCCTCTCATGTGCTCTCTCTCATTCTCTCTCTCTCAAATAAGTAAATAAAATCTTTAAAAAAAAAAAAAAAAAAAATACATGATATATGTTTGGCCAATAAGCCCATGGAGAAATGTTTAGTATCATTAGACATTAAAGAAGTACAAATTAAAACCACAATGGAAATAAAAGGCACAGCATAGGGAATATAGTCAGTTATATTATAATAGTGTTATATTGTGACAGATGGTAGCTACATTTGTGATGAGCATAGCGTAATATATAAACTTGTCAAATCACTATGTTGTAAGCCTGAAACTAACATTGTGTGTCAGCTATACTCACAAAATAAAATAAAATAAAAATAAACCACAGTGGCATATTCTACAACAACTGGAATGGCTAAAATTAAATATATGGCAACACCAAATGTTGATAAAGATGTGAAGCAACCAAAACTCTCATTCATTTATGTTGGGAGTATGTGGTACACATACTCTTAAGGTGGCCCTCTTTAATCCCCACCTTCTGGTACTCATGCCCTATGTGATCCCTCCCCTTGAGCATGAGTGGGACTTACATTAAAATATGGCAAAGGTAATGGGATGTATATGATTAAATATATTTGATTACATGATTACATTTTATAAGATTGTAGCACTCACCTTGCTGGAGTCTCTTGCTCCTTTGCTGGCTTTGAGGAAACAACTGCCCACCTGAAAGAGCCCCACGTGGAAAGGAACTGCTAGCCTCTCTAGCAGCTGAGGGCAACCACCAGCCAAGAGCCAGCAAGAAATTGAAGTCCTCAATCGCACAGCACAAGTAAATGAATTCTGCCAACAACCACATGAGTCTGGAATCGTGTCCTTCCCCAGTTAAGCCTCCATATGAGAACCCAGTTTGGGTCAACACTTTGATTACAGCCTTGCAAAGGATTGGCTAAGCTATGCCCAGTATCCTGATCCAAACTGGAAGATAATAAATGTGTTTTGCTTTATGCTATTAAATTTGTGGTAATATTGTTAGGCAGCAGTAGATAACTAACACTGACCATAAAATGTTACAGCCTCTTTGGGAAACGGTTTGACATTTTCTTATAACATTGAACACACTCCAACTACATGACCCAGAAATTCCACACTCAAGAGAAACATAAGTCCACAAAATAAACAAGAATATTCACAACAACTTCATTCAAAATAGCAAAAACAAAAATCAGAAAAAACAAATTTCCATCAATATAAAAGTAGAAAAAGAAATTATGGTATATTGATACAATACAATGAATACTACTCAGCAACAAAATGGAATAAACTTTTGATAGACACAAAACATGAATGAATCTCAAAACATTATGTTAAGGTAAAGAAGCCCAGACACGAAAGAGTATAAACTATGTGATCCCACTTATATGAAGTCCTAGGACAAGCGAACCTAATCTATGGCAAAAGAAATTGAACCAGTGGTCGCCTCTGGGAGTTAAGGGCAGGGGTTTACTTAGAAAGGGTATGAGATAACTTTCTATAGTGATGAACGCGTTCTCTATCTTGATGAGGTGTAGATTACACGGGTGAATGCATTTATCAAAACACCTTTGTGCACATAAGATCTGTGCTTATCGCTATATATAAATTATACTTTGTTATAAAAAAATTAAAGGACAAGAGAAATACTTGCTTGGTAAGGGACAGCATATGTCTCAAGCCAAATTACCCCATGATTCTTACAAAGATAAAGAGAAAAGCATAAAACATCTGCCATGTGTAATCTGTAACAACACAAGTTTCCAGAGGAAAAGGCACTTCTGCATGGTTCTCTCTCCGTTGATCTTTGTGCCTGGAGCTTCACTGACTCAATCCACCCCGAGAAGACCATGCCACCCAATGAATGCTGTGAACTCTATATCCTATATTTAATCAGTAAGTAGTCATAATATGACCCAAAACAAACAGGCTATTGATAAAACAGGTTATTGATAAAATAACTTTATCAACCTTACCACACAGCTACTTCAAACACGATTTGATTTTCACCAATTATCAGAGATTTTACTTATTTCAAAATAATATTTGTTGTGGTGCTCTGCCAAGCAATGTAGGGAGATTGAATTATCAAAAAACCTATGAGTTCAAAACTGTCAAGGATATGAAAAACAAGAAAAGTCTGAGAAACCATCACAGTCTAAGGAGCCTAAGGAGAAATAACAACTAAATGTAATTTTGGTTCCTGGATGGGATCCTGGAACAGAAAACATTAGGTTAAAAACTATAGAAGTCTGAATAAAGTACGGACCTCATTAATCATAATTTGTGAATATTGGTGTATCATACTATACTAATGTAAGTTTTTTTTTGAGAGAGTGAGAGAGCACAAACAGTGGGGAGGAGCAGAGGGAGAGGCAGAAGCAGGCGCCCCGCTCAGCAGGTAGCACAACGCAGGGCTTGATCCTGGGACTCCAGGATCATGACCTGAGCTGAAGGTAGACACTTAACCAACTGAGCTACCCAGGCGTCCCGTAAGATGTTAATTATAGGGGAAATTGTGTGCAGAAGGAGAGGGAATACATGGGAACTCTACTATTTTCTCAATTTTTCTGTAGATATAAAACTTCTCTAAAAATAGAATCTTTTTTTTTTTTTTAAAGACCTATGAAAACAAGCTGAATGTAAATGGTAGGATCTGGGAAGCATACTAACAACTAAGAGAGGACAGATTTAAAACATGGGTGGGAAGAAAAGGGGCAGCACCCTAGGAACAGTCTAGGTGGTTTTCAATCTGTCTCTCTTACTTCATGTCTCTACAACGCTCCTCTCCTCCAAATAGCTGCCTCAAATGTAATCAGTGTCAACCAACCTCTCTTCTGGCAGCTGCTATTGTTTCTATTTTCACTCCCTGCCAATCTGGACATGGGACATCTATAAGTTTCCCCATAGAAATTACTGGAAAAAAAATATTAATGAGAAACGTGGTTGCTTTTGATGATTTTGTGGGGAACATGGAAAAGGCATTTATGTTGAACACAGCAAACAATTTTAAAATCACCCTTAAATTGGATATTTATAAGGATATCATTGGGACAATGGGGGAAATTTGAATATGCACTAAGTATTAGATATTGTATTATATCAAGTTTAAGTTCCTGAGTGGGATAATTGTATTGTGGTCATATAGGAGAATGGCCTTATTCTCAGGAGACACATACTGAAGTATTTAGTGGTGGAGTTTCATGATGTCCCACAAACAACTTTCACATGGTTCAGGAAAAAAAAAATATATATATATATATATACATATATATGTACATTTCTCTCTGTATCTACTTTTTTATCTGCCTATCTGTATACAAAATGTCAATACACACATTTATGAGTATATGCTCTGTCCCTTTGTATACGTGTCTATGTATATGTAAGGGGTACACCAGTGTTTATTGTACAGTTCTTGCAACTTTTCTAAAGCTTTGGTATTTTTCAAAATAAAACGTTTGTGGGAATCTCCCTTAACATATCAGTCCTTTGACATCCCCCTTTGGCTCCCCAGTACCAGACATCTCTAACACCCCTTCTCCAATACTGCTCCATCTTTGATGGCTCTGGAGTTTTACACAAGATTTATCTTTCTCTCCCACTTCAAATATATTTCCTCTCTATTTATGCAAAGCATTTACCTTTCCTTGGCTTCTACACCCAAATTCACAATCCTAAACCCATCAAAATGTTCAGTGAAACCCAGAGGGCTCTAGTTGATTGGGCCTACACTCCTGAGAAGACAGTCTAGTGACCATCGTGTGCAACCAAGCTGTGTTTTTGAGATTTCGTCCCCACCCTAGGTAGCATAACAAAATATTCCTACCAAACACGACTTCAAAAGAATTCTGGGGAATGGAATTTTCATCTCATTTCACAACTAAAGGACTCCAACACTGTACTAAATCAAAAAGATTGCTGCTATTTCAGACTTTTCTGCATGTATCTGAGGCGAGATTTAAAGCCTACTCTTAATTCCCAGCTTTCAGAGTACTGACAAAGATTTTCGCCCATAAGTGCGAAACTTCCAGAGATGTCAGAAAGGAAGAACAACCAGTTGAACTAATATTCAGGGGCTTTCATGGTAAGGACAATAACTAAGAAGGATTTCTAGTGGTTGAAAGATTAACTCCTGGTTCCTAAAGCCCCAATTACTATGGTTTCTCCCTTTCTCTCTCTCTCTCTCTCTTTTTTTTTTTTAACTGAAGTATAGTTGACACACAATGTTACATTAGTTTCAGGTGTACAACATAGTGATTTGACAAGTGTATACATTATGCTCACCACATTGTAGTAACTATCCGTCACCATACGATGCTATTACAATATCGTTGACTATATTCCCTGTGCTATACCTTTTATATCTATGATTTATTCATTCCATAACTAGAAGCCTGTATCTCCCACTCCCCTTTACTCATTTGGTCCATCCCCTCAGCCCCTTCCCAATTTCCATTAATTTCTCTTATTGAAGGCATGAGAAGTGATTGTCCTATTCTGTAAGTACAGGGCAGTGTACCTTATACTAATCGTTAAGTAGATCTCGAAGCTAAATGAGCAAGAAACTCTACAGCTAAGCATAAGTAAACAGAGTTTGATGTCATTACTAAATTTCCAGCATGATATCTGGGTTTGTCTTTGATGCCCATATAACTCCTTTCCTCCTTTTTCTCTTCTGGACCACTTTATTCCAGTAAGCCTGGTGTCCTTGTGTTGAACTGTTTGTTCAGAGATCCCAGAATAGCACCCGTCAGCTCCATGTGCCTTCTCCACCTGCATTATCTCTCCCCATTGTCTCCTCCACCACAAAATGATGCCCCACATCGGGCAGTTTTGTACAAATCTCTTTCATGTGCACTGACTCCGTTCTCTCAGTAATTCAATGGGATGTATTTTATTAAAACCCTTTTTACAGTTGAAGAAAAGGAAGTTCAAATAGGTTAAGGTATTGTCCAAAGTCACACATATATTAAACAGCAAAGCCAGAAATTAAATCTGGGTTGTGATATTAAACCTAACATTGTTTTTTCTATACCTCATATAACATTATGGTTTAAGTATCCTAGGTTAGTAGTAGTCTAGGTTAAAGTATCCTTAGTGAATATGCTAGAAAAACAGAAAATCCCATGAATTCAGAATGAATATCATAATGAGAACAAAAGAGATGTTCGATATTCATTTGCCTATTTTTTTTTCTTTTTCTCTTAATTCCCCTTCCTTCTCCTCCCATTAGAAAGCGAATCCTTTCACAACAACCCTCCTACCTCCTTTCTTCTTCCCCCAAACACCCTATTTTCTCCTGCTAGTTCAAAACTAGGCAAGGGGTTGGCTATGAATTAAAGAAACATTCTGTTCACATAATAATATGTGAATGCAGGATATTAGCATTTCAAAAGAGGTTTGTGTTTTGGTTTCACTTTCAGCTCACAGCCCCAGCTGTGTAAGAAACAGTAAGTTTATTTTCCTCTAACTTATTTTCTATTTAGAGCCCCTGCCCTCTAAGTGGTAAAAATTTAAATTTAGTCAATATATACCAAAGGGATACATTTAATTTCTGGGGTGCTTATGGAGTGTTAAAGCACTGGGAGATGTGGTGTCTGGTCCTTGACTGCCTGTCCTCATCTTCATTTAGCCACTTATCCTGTTTCATATTTTTTTACATACAGGGGACTGCTGAGCCAACCCCATGATCCCATTACAAAGGCCCCTATAGGTTTGACAACTACCCTTTTAACTTCTATACAGACTCTGAGGTATACCAAAATTCATTCCATTGCCAAGCCGGGTCTTAGAAATTGGGGTGCAGTGGGGTGCACTCAGGCCATAGAACCATCTGTCTGCTTGTAGGCCACATTGTGACACATGGGATTCTGAAAGCTGTCCCAGACTCATATGTGCCACACGGCCCTTTAGTCCCTGAGATCTTGGGTTTCCTTGAACTTCTATCTAAGATCACATCTAGATTGTGTCTCCTTTCAGTTCCCACAAACTTACCTGGTGCTTCTGTTAGTTTGTTCCTCCCCAGTGGGGTAAGATCAGTTCCCTCTTCAGTGATCCACTAGGATAAGTTCTCCTCTTGTTCATTTGCCATCTGGACTTGACCTTTCCTCTCAACCCAGAGAATCTTTAGTCTGGAGTCAGGAAGCTTTTCTCTGATTCATATTACCTTCTTCTACATGATTGCAAATGCTTTAAGTCCTCCTCACAGGGTTTATGAAATTCAATGAGATAATTTAAAAAAAATGTTAATCATATATGAGTTAAAGTTGGCCATAATAGAATGTTTAAGCCACAAGGACTTTTTAATCCAAAGTAGATTGTGAAAATAGTTTTCCATTAAGAAGATAATTTCTGACTCTGTCTTCTTTCTGGTTATGAACAGTAACTTACTTTCACAGTTAACATGGCTTTTATTTCAACTAGCTAGAATGCAGGTTTACCTTGTTGCTTACAGTCTTCATTTTCCTTTGTCGTGGGACATGAAATATAATTACAGAATGTACAATTTTGTAATAACTTCTAAGGATTAGTTCATTTTCTTTTCCTTTTCAATTTAACTTCTCTTTCTGAAAACAATTGGGAGAAATGTGCTAAGTACTTTTTATGTACCGATACGGGTTGGGGAGAATATAAAGCAGAAGACCCATAAACTCTCCCCTCAAATAGCTTATGATCTTTTCAGAAAACAAAATCTAAACATAAGTGAAAAGTTAAATGGCCAGAAAAGAGTTTGAGTGAAACATGTGCTGTTAGAAAATAATTCCAAATGGTGTGAAGTTTTTATTAAGATCCTTAGGAAATGAGACTTTTGAGAAATTTGTGAATCTCAAAGAAGGGTTATGTTATTATCTGACTAATATTATTTTTTAACAGAACAAGGCCAACTAATAGATCTCACTAAATAAATAAGGTGAAAAAACATTTTTGTAGAATTCAAGAAGCCAGAGTTCTAAAGCCACCTTTGCCAGTTATACGCTGTGTCAAAGTTGTGTGCATATCCGTGTGTGTGTGTGGGGGGGGGGTGTCCACACTTGTCTGGTGAGTATTTTAGGTGAGCCAGAGGGGAAAAGAGAGAGACTGAAGGAGAAGAAACTGGAGGTGAATCCAGGTGTCTACTCCTGCAGCTGTCATAGAGAATATCTGCATGTCACATAGAAGGAAAAAAATTCTTAGCTGTCACACATGTGACAGACCTACTGAAAGTGCTTGAAGTTACTGAACTACATCTGTACTCACCAGCTGGTGGAGCCTATGATAGAAACATTCCATTTTTATTTTCATTAATTTAGTCATTTAGTCAGTATTTATCAAGCCCCCACCATGTGGGTACTCAGGATCTAGGGGAAACCTTTATAGACATAGATTCTGCCTTCATGAAGCTTACAAGCCAATTAGGAGGAAGACTTTCAAGATTACTCAGACATATAATTACAAACCAGGAAGGAATGGGATGTAGAGCTATAAAGGGAATAATGGGGGAGTGCATCTGCTCTGGGGCTTCAAGGACAGCTTCCCTGAGCAAGTGACATTTGAACTGAGCTTGGAAAGATGAGTGGGAATCAGTAAGTTAAAGAGTCAAAGAGAACAGCATATGGAAAAGCTCAAGGCAGGAGGGAGCATGGCATTTGAGGAACTAAAAGAAAACGAGCATGGCATAGGAAGAAGGTAGCACGAGGTGGGACTGGAGAGACTGTCAAGGGCAAGGGTATACAGGTGAGACAGGAAAGGGCTTTCAATAAAGGAAAGACACAATGAGATTTCCTGATTGCCATGTGGAGAATTGAAAAGAGGAAAACGTGGACAGGAGAAGACCACTTAGGAGGCCATTGCAATTCTGCCTGATGTGATAAGAAGATCCTTGTGTTCTCATCCGGACTTCCAACCCCAAGGTATGGAGTATGGAACTCACCAGGAGAAAGCTCTTCGGGGGATCCTCCTGACACCAGGTCAGTCCTTATATTCACTAGCAGGCAGTCTTGCAGGACAACAAAGTCCCCTGGTGCACCCAAATCTCTGATGAACTGTGTGGGATGTGAGAGTTCTGCTTATGGATTGTAGGGAACACAGTGCTTAAGATGAAATGGTTAGAAATAAGACAGGGGGGCGCCTGGGTGGCTCAGTTGGTTAAGCGACTGCCTTCGGCTCAGGTCATGATCCTGGAGTCCCTGGATCGAGTCCCGCATTGGGCTCCCTGCTCGGCAGGGAGTCTGCTTCTCCCTCTGACCCTCCCCCCTCTCATGTGCTCACTCTCTCTCATTCTCTCTCTCTCAAATAAATAAATAAAATCTTAAAAAAAAAAAAAAGAAATAAGACAGGGACTCTTGCAGGTGGAGCTGAGACCATATGATAGAGACAGAGCTGGGCCTCCTCTGGGAGATGGTGCTGGGCTCTACTCACTCAATCCTGGGTGTCAGGTTTAGGGGATAGAATCCTTGGAGATGGAGGAGTAGGGATGTCAGTCTTGAGTACTTGAGATCCCTAAATAAAGGAAACTTGAACTGATATCAAACTTTCCCTCTAGTTGGTTTCATTGCCTGTTTAAGTTGGGGGAGTTACTGTCACTGCTGTGGATGGGATCCATGAATTACTACTGAAATTAGTCATATAGTAAAGTTTGTGCCAACCTCTGTTAGGGTGCAGATAGAAGTTATAGAATGCTGGTGAGTGGAACTATGGACTATTTAGCAGTTCTGGTGGATCACTGAACTCCTAAGAAACCTAAGAAAAGTGCTCCATCAGGGGCTGTAGTTCTGTTCTTAGGGAGCCAACAATCTTCCTTTCACTCCAACAGAAGACTGATTGTATGTGAGGTTTTGGCCACAGCTGTAGGATACAGGGCCACATGTTAGCTAAATAAAGGATTCTGGGAGTATTCAACTGCTCAGTACTCTCCATAGGGTTTAGCTCTTAGTAGATCAGCCAGGAAGCCTTGTGTCAAAACCATGGAGCCTGTGGACAAGTCTTTTTTTGTGCTAAAGAGATTTTCCAGCATGTAGGGCACTTAGATATGTGATTAGATTCTCCAGTTTCATCCAGAAGAAACCTGGGAGTTAGCTTCCTAGCAAGAAGCAGGAGCTGACAGCATGGAAAGCAGGTATTATAGACAGAAGCAAGTGGAAAGTGCAGTCTGTTATCCAAGAAGCAGAAGAGACAAGTACTACAGAACAAGGGGTCAATAATTAACACAAAACTATTTCAATTCCCCATAGCCTACCCCCTAGATTCAACTGAATTAACCACTTTAAACCACCAGCTGTTTTGAAAAATTAAAGAGATCTACTTAGTAGGTTTTTGGGTAAAACCCAAAATCTAGAAAAGAGATCAACACATTTTTAACATCCCACTTGTTACTGAGGGCTCAATTAGATTTAAAACCAAGAAGGGGGATGGAGTAGATGACACAATGAACTCTTCTTTCCAATTTCCTTCCCTGGGTTCTTTCAAGGTTCTTTAGTATTCCCTCGTATGTACCACATTTGAATCAACTTTTATATTTATGTATTTAAATGGCCTTTCATTTAGCTTTCTACCCCATAAGTCAATGCTAATTTTTAAGAATCTCTGTAATTGCTTTTTTATTTATTTTTTGGCAAATGTCCAGCCTGCAAAATTTTAGTTAGAGGCTAGAGGGAGATAAAGGACCTTTAAATTTTTCCGTCCACAAAGACCATGAATTGATTTGCAGCTATATGACTCCTGATTCAACGATTGTCTGACAAATAGCATAAATAAGTACATGCATAATTGTAGGAAACATCAATTGATTGCATATTTCTGTGTTTGATTTTTAGATTACACATCTGTTTTTTAAAATAAATCTTAGTAGGATTAAGGTAATAGCACATGCTCTATTATTTTTTAATTTGATAAAAGTTACCCAATTTTTCCTAAATCCTCAAAGCTATATGGCAATGGTTCTCAAAGTATAGTCCTGGACCAGCAGCATCAGCACTACTTGGGAATTATTAGAAATGCAAATTCTCAGGCTCCACATCAGACCTACTGAATCAGAAACTCTGGGGGTAGTCTGTGTTTTAACAAATTTTCCGGAATGAACTCTAAGTAGAATAAATACAAAAAGACCCACACACCAAGACATCAAAATGCTGAAAGCCAAAAACAGAGCAAATCTTGAAGGCAGCAAGAAAAAATGACTCATCACATACAAGAGAATCTCAATAAGAGGGGCGCCTGGGTGGCTCAGCCAGTTAAGCATCTGCCTTTGGCTCAGGTCATGATCCCAGGGTCCTGGGATCAAGCCCCACATCATCGGGCTCCCTTCTCAGTGGGAAGCCTGCTTCTCCCTCTCCCACTCCTCCTGCTTGTGTTCCCTCTCTTGTTGTGTCTCTGTCAAATAAATAAAAAATAAAATCTTTAAAAAAAATAAAATAAAAAATAAAACTGGGGTGAATCTTAAAAAAAAAAAGAGAATCTCAATAAGATTAACAACTGATTGAAAACCAGCTGGTAGTGGATGACATATTCAAAGTGCTGAAAGAAAAAAAAATGTGAGCCTAGGATCTTATATCCAGCAAAATTATCTGTCCAATGTGGAGATGAATTAATGATAATTCTAGATAAATAAAAACAGAGAGAATTCCTTGCTAAAAAGACCACCATAGAAGAAATACTAAGGAACGTCTTCAGGCTGAAAGGAAGTGACAACAGACAGTAATTAAAATCCACACAGAAAAACAAAAAGTACCAGCAAAGAGAATTATCTCTTTTCCCTTTTTCTCTTAACTGAGTTAAAAGTAATTTCATAAAACAATATGTATATGAATATATTGTTGAGTCTATAACATATAGAAATATAATACACTTGACAGTGACATCACAGAGGAGGTGGGTAGGAGCAAAGCCATATGGGAGTAAAGAAATGACACCAGCTGGAACTAGAATCCACAAGAATAAATGAAAAGAACCAGAAACAGTAAATGAGAGCTTCTCTAAAAGACATAAAACTATATGAAGTAATGATTATAACAATGTACCACTGAATTTGTAACATACATAATAAATGTTTAATAATAATAGCACAAATGGGAGAACAAATCAAACTTTGTAAGAGTAATGTCTTATATCTTTATATGTTTTATAGAACTAGAATTAAGCTAGTGTATATTTTAAGTAGATTCTAACAGGATATATAAAGTAAACTCTAGACCTACTACTGAGAAAAAGTGAAAAAAAAATTAAAGGAATTAAAATGTTACACTAGAAAATATACATTAAATGCAAAAGAAAGCAGTAAAAGAGGAACAGAAGAAGAAAAAAGACATGAGATGTATAGAAAACAAAAATAAAATGGCAGATGTAAATCCAACTATATTGATAATGATACTAAATGTGAATGGATTAAACTCCACTAGTCAAAGGCAGAGACTGCTAGATCAGATAAAAATCAAAATTCAACTATACCCTGTCCACAAGACACTTTCAATTCAAAATACAAATAGGCTGAAAGTAAAAGGGTAGAAAAAGATATATCATGCAAACAACAACCATGGGAATGCTGGAGTGATTATGTTAATATCAGACAAAAGAGACTTTAACCAAAATTATTTACTATTGATAAAAAGGACAATTTTGTAATGATAAAAGGGTCAATCTATCAGGAAGATGTAGTAATTATAAACCTGTACACTTCTAATAGCAGAACCCCAAAATTCATGAAGCAAAAACTGACAGAACTATAGGGAGAAATAATCAATTCAACAATAATTGTTGAAGTCTTCAATACCCCACTTTCAGTATAAATAGAACAACTAGATAGAGGCTCAGCATGGAAATAGACTTGAAGAACTCTATAAACCAACTAGTTCTACAGACATCTATAGAACACATATTCTTCTCCGGAACACACAGAACATTCTTCAGAACAGATCATACTCTAGGCCATGCTACAAACTCATTAAATTTAGAATAACTGAAATCACATAAACTATGTTCTCCAACCACAATAGAATGAAAATAGAAATCAGTACAGAATGAAATTGAAGATGCTAAAATTAAACAACAACCATCAAAGAAGAAATCATATAACCAATCAAAGAAGAAATCATAAGAAAAATTAGAAAATACCTTAAAATGATTGAAAATGAAAACATGTCATACCAAAATTTATGGAATGCAGCAAAAGCTGTGATTAAAGGGAAACTTATAGCTTTAAATGCCTATATTTTAAAAAGAAGAAGAAGAAAAAAAAAAAAAAGAAAGAAAAATCTGAAACCAAAACCTAAACTTCCACTTTCAGATATTGGAAAAGAACAAATGAAACCTCAAGCATGCATTAGCCACAAGGGAAATACAAATCAAAGTCACAATAAAACATCACTTTTTTCTTCTTCTGTTCCTCTTTTACTGCTTTCTGTTTTACTGCTTTTTGTTTTCTATACATCTCATGTCTTTTTTCTTCTTCTGTTCCTCTTTTACTGCTTTCTTTTGCATTTAATGTTGGCTATAATGTTCACATAATGTAATGATGGCTATAATACAAAAGTCAGATAATAACAAGTGTTAGGGAGGATGTGGAGAAATTGGAACCCTTGTGCAATGCTGGTGGAAATATAAAATGATACAGCTGCTATGGATAACATTCTGGCAGTTCCTCAGAAAGTTAAACATAGTTAACCCTATGGCCCAGAAATTCAACTCCTAGGTATATAACCTAGGGAAATGAAGACATATATTTATGCAAAACCTTATACACAAATGCTCATAGAAGCATTGTTCATAAAAGGCAAAATTGGAAACAACCCAAATGTCCATCAACTGATGAATAGATACATAAAATCTGGTATAACCACAATGGAATATTTTTGAGTAATAAAAAGGGATGAAGTACCAATAGATACGACATGGATGAACTTTGAAAACATTATGCTAAGTGAAAGAAGCCAAACACAAAATAACACATATGATTCCATTTATGTAAAATATACAGATTAGGCAAATCCATAGAGATGGAAAGTAGATTAGTGTTTATCTAGAGCTAGGAGGGCAGTTGGGGGAAAATGAGAACTGACTACTAATGTATACAAGGTTTCTTTTTGGCATAATGAAAATGTTCTAAAATTTATTATTTTGCCACAAGGGATGCATAACTGTGAATATGCTAAAAACTGCTGAATTTTATGATGTGTGTGAATTGTATGATATGTGAATTATAGCTCAACAAAGCTGCTACTTGAAAGTTGGACAAGTTTAGCAATTTAACTGTACATTCCTAGTGAGATATACTTTAGGAACAAGGAAACTAAGAAAATATTTTGTGAACTGTTTTCAATAATCATACTGTTGATAGTAGTGTTGCTATTGTTTATGCTGAGGTGTGTGTGTGCATTGTGGGTGGTACTTGGCCTTTTCATCCTTATGTTAGTCATAAACCTCTACCTACCTGGTAACGTTCTTTCTTTTAAAGTATATCTAGGGACGCCTGGGTGGCTCAGTCGGTTAAGCGTCTGCCTTGGGCTCAGGTCATGATCCCAGGGTCCTGGGAGTGAGTCCTGCATCAGGCTTCTTGCTCAGTGGGGAGCCTGCTTCTCTCTCTACCTGCCACTCCCCCTGCTTGTCTGCTCTCTCTCTCTCTCTGACAACTAAATAAATTAAAATCTTCCTTAAAAAAAGAACTCCTATAACATAAAAACAAAAACCAAGCAACCTGTTTAAAAACTGGGCAAAAGGACTTGAATAGGCATCTCTCAAAGAAGATATACAAATGGCCAACAAACATGAAAAGATGCTCATCATTAGTCACTAGGGAAATGCAAATCACAACCACAATGAGATACCTACCACCTTACACCCATTAGTATGGCTACTAATAAAACAAACAAAAACCCGTAAGTAACAGAAAATAGCAAGAGTTGTCAACATTGTGGAGAAATTGGAACTCTTGTGCACTGTTGCAGGGAATGTAAAATGGTATGCCCTTAAGGAAAATGGTGTGGTCGTTCCTTAAAGTAAAATTAAAATAGAGTTACCATATTATCCAGTAATTCCACTTCTGGGTATACATCCAGAAAAACTGAAAGCAGGTATCAAAAATATATCTGTACATCATGTTCAAAGAAGCATTACATAGCAACCAAGAGGTGAAAGCAACCCAACTGTCCAACAAGATGACTAGATTAAAAAAAAAAAAAAAAGTGGTATATACACACAAGAGAATATTATTCAGCCTTAAAAAGGAATGAGATTCTGACACATACTACAACATGGAAAAACTTTGAGAACATTATGCTGAGTGCAATAAGGCAGTCACAAAAGGATACATACAGTATGACTGCACTAATATGAGGTACTTAGGGTGATCAAATTCATGGAGACAGAAAGTAGAACGGTGGTTGCTGTTTCAGTTTGGCAAAATACAAAGAGTTCTGGAGATGGGTGGTGGTGATGATCATACAACAGTGTGAAGGTACTTAACACTCCTGAACTATACATGTAAAAATGGTGAAGGTAGTAAACTTTATGTTATGTGTATTTTACCACAGTTAAATTTAAAAGAATTTTTTTAATTTAAAAAAGGATTTCATAAGCGGCCAACTGCAATGTATGGATACTGATTCATACTGATTCAAACATACAAACTTAAAAATAAAAGAAACAAAAACATTTATGAGACACGGGGAAATTTCAACTGTAACTGTGTATTTAATGGATTAAGTTATTTTTGTCCATTTGTTAGATGTGATAGTGTGGTGGTCTTTTTTTTTTTTTTTTTAAAGTCCATGTTTTTTAGAGATAAATACTAAAATATTTGTGGATAAAATAATTTGATGTCTGGAATTTGCTTTAATATAGTCAGGGCTGGGGAGTAGATAGGAACAAACTAGATTGGTTATCCTTTGATAATTGTGAGGTTAATTGATGGGTACATGAGAGTTTCTTTTCCTCCATTATGTATTTTTTAAAGACTTCTTTAGCTTGAATGTGAATGGTATCTTTCTTCTTATTTTTTACTAGTTTATATTTTACTATTATTCTTTACTAGTGGCTATGCATATATATAGGAAGGATACTACATTTATACCAATTTATTGTCAGCCCACAATGACATGCTTGTTTTCAACCTTGTCTAGCAAATCTGTTCCCTTCTGTCAAGTACCATGGAACTAAATAGTTCCCTGCATTCCAGTTGCTTAGAAGCCAGAATAAATAGCCATATACCACATGGCACCATCAGTCCCTGTATGCAGTCCAGAAATATCATCAGAAAATGGATGACTAATGCATGTCTGTCTGCTGAAGGATATCCTGTAAGCCACAAAGTGTCAAAAACCTGTGTACTGATTATTGCCCTACAAACAGGACAGCACTGGAGACTCTGAGACTGATTTTTAGGTTAAATTTATCCATGAAGGAAACAGAGAGGCAATGTTTATACAAAATGGTAGGAAACTGGATACTAAACACATCATCTAGCTGCTTTAAACCATTGTCCCTAGGGCTTATTACTCAGTGAACAATTAGCTCTTTCCTGCCATTTATTTCTAACTCTTACGTATGCATTTTAAGTTAGCATGGTGAAAGATTTTGCTTCAGTTTTCCCTAACGAGTTTTACATATTTGTACTTTTCTATATGCAAATATTTCTACCTTAAAAAAAGCATGACCAGTAATATTACAAACAAGTTTATTATTTTCCTACTTTTATTTTGGAATTAAACCTATTCAGTGGCTCTAAAAGATACATTTATTTAAACTTTTCCTGCAGAGGATTAAAGAAACTCTAGAAAATATAATCATGCCCTTCTTTCTTTTTTTTTTTTAAGTGAAAAATCTCCCCTTATTATACACTAAAAGACTTGACAAGAATGCTCATAGCAGCATTACTTATAATATTTAAAACTGCAGATAATTCAAATGTCCATTGACAGAATGGATAAATGGAATATTATCATGCCCTTATTTCAAATGTGTTTTCTCTCCCTGTCTGAAGTCCCTCTTTGTACCCCAGCCCTCAGCTCTCACAATAGTAGGAAACCATTCTTGGCACGTGTTTTTATGACTGTAGGACGTGCTTCTGAGTCTGGTAAAATCAGTACCCACCCCAAGTATAACGAAAAGATTGTTGAAACATTTCCTTTGGTTCATCCAGGGAAATTTCCTCAATATGGGATAAACTCACACAATGGCAATATATAACTGAAGGTCAAAGATGTTGAGTTCAACTCATACCTTGATATCAAAGTAATTGAGTTACCTGAGGAAAGGCACTGAACCCATTAGGGCTTTGGACTTTTCATTACATATTGAGAATGTTCTAGAAGATGATCTTTAAAATACCTTCCAGTTCTAAAATTCTGTGCTTCTTTGAATTAACTCATGCAATGAAGAATTGATATGACACAGGATTTATGGATAATCTAAAACCCTAACTCCTCCATCATAGGTTTTTGTCCTCTTTTGCATTCCTTTACGTACTTGAAGTTAAAGACTCTAAGTGCCAGTATCGCAAGAAAAGATAAATAGTAAAGATGAAGTAGAACATGGAAAACTTGCAAAACTATTTTTTAATCTCTGAAAAATGGAGAACTTTCTCTATTTTATTTTTTTATTATGTTCAGTTAGCCACTGTATAATACATAATTAGTCCTTGATGCAGTGTTCAAAGATTCATTAGTTAAGTATAACACCCAGTGCTCATCACAGCATGTGCCCTACTTTATTTTCATACATTTAAATGAGTTTGCCTTGTTGACTATCAAATAAAATCTCTCAAGCTTTTAAGCAACTATGAAGTTTTTTCATGACCATCAAGTACATTCTTAACCGATTAGATAGAATGCTCCTATTTGACCAGTTCCACAAAACTCAGGAAGAAAATTAGTGTTAGGACTTTGGATTTGGAATTAAAAGACTTCAAGACTCTTTGAACTCAAAGACTTCAAGAGGTCTGAGTCTCCATTTCCTCTTTTATAAAATGGGAATATAATACCTTTCTGACAAGGTCATGGTGAATATAAGTAAAAACTAATGTAAAAGCAACTGCTACATAGCATATGCTGAAATTGAACCCTTCCTCCCTGTCTTCCTTCTTTCTAGTATCACAAAAATGTAACAGGCACCCCAAAATATTTGTTAACTAAAGGACTTACTGGATGGTATTTTAAAAGGCAGCATAAGTCCAATAAGGGAGAGAAAGGAGAAAGTTTCAAGATTAATCAACCAAAACAGAAGAAACCAGGAAAGACATATACCAAATGTAAACAGTAGTCTTTAGAATGTAGGAATACTCTTGCTTTTTATTTTCTTCTTGATTGTTCTCTGTATTTTTCAAATTTTCTACAGTAAATATGTTATATTCAGAATTAAGAATTTTAAATAAAATTATATAAATCTAGCTGAACCCATTAAGCAAGCTTAATATCACTTTCTACTAATGTGATGCAATAGGAAGGTTAAAGCATAGCCAATGAGTACTGTTGCCTAAATCAATCAATCAATCAATCACCTGAATTGATTCCTCCTCCAGATCTAACTATCAATTTATAGGAAATACAGGGGATACAGGAAAATTTTTGAATGACATCATAGAAAATCAGAAAAATCCAAAATTTAGGGAATTCTATAAGACACATGACCCAACTTTTCAATCAGTAAATGGTAGAAGGGTGAAGGAGAGATGAACTCATAAATAAAATAGACTTAAGGGATATAACAACCAAATGCAAAGTGTGTAGGTTGCTTGAATCCCAATTCAAACAAACCAGCTTTGTATAAAAAGCCATTTTGAGCCAACTGAGGAAATCTGAACATGGATTTAGATGTCTACTAGGTAATAAAAAGAATTGATGTTAACTCTGTTGAGTATGGGGTTAAGAGTATTGGGATTTTATTTAAAAAAAAAGACACATGAACTGCACTAATTAAGGGTGAAATGATATGTTTGAGAGCTGCTTTAAAATACTCCAACAGAAATAAAAATAAAATCCCAGACACCTGGGATTTTAACAGTCATTCCAGGAAACCCATGGCTTCTGGTAAAGTATAATTCACAGAAGGGAACTTATATTTTCTGGCAAAGGATTGTCTCTTTATGAGAAACAGATAAATATATTACACCCACCTTGTCTTAGACTGTTTTAAGTAAATGGTATTGACAAGAGTCATCTGTCTGTGATCAACTAGAGCTGGCCCTCCTTATCCTTGGCCAAACCCCTATGCCTAGACTTGATCTAAACCAAACTTGTCCATTTTTATTTATTTATTTTTAATTTATTTAAATTCAATTAATTAACATATAGTGTATTACTAGTTTCAGAGGTAAGAGTTCAGTGATTCATTAGTTGTATACAATACCCAGTGCTTATTACATCCTCCTTAATGCCCATCACCAAGTTACCTCATCCCCCCACCTGCTCCCCTCCAGCATCCCTCAGTTTGTTTCCTGAAATTAAGAGCCTCTTATGGTTTGTCTCCCTCTCTGGTTTTGTCTTGTTTTATTTTTCCCTTCCTTCTGCTATGCTCCTCTGCCTTGTTTCTTAAATTCCACGTATCAGTGAAATCACATAATTGTTTTTCTCTGCTTGACGTACTGTGCTTAGCATAATACACTCTAGTTCCATCCACTTCATTGCAAATGGCAAGATTTCATTTTTTGATGACTGCATAATATTCCAGTGTGTGTGTGTGTGTATCTCACCTCTTCTTTATCCATTCATCTGTTAATGGACATCTGGGCTCTTTCCATAGTTTGGCTATTGTGGATATTGCTGTTATAAATATTGGGGTATCCCTTTGGATCACTACATTTGCATCTTTGGGGTAAGTACCTAGTAGTGCAATTGCTGGGTCGTAGGGTAGCTCTATTTTTAACTTTTTGAGGAACCTCCATAGTGTTTTCCAGAGTAGCAGCACCAGCCTCTTTTCCCACCAACAGTGAAAGAGGGTTCCCCTTTCTCCGCATCCTTGCCAACATTTGTCATTTCCTGACTTGTTCATTTTAGCCATTCTGACTGGTGTGAGGTGGTATCTCATTGTAGTTTTGATTTGTATTTCCCTGATGCTGAGTGATGTTGAGCACTTTTTCATGTGTCTGTGGCCATTTGGATGTCTTCTTTGGAGAACTGTCTGTTCATGTCTTCTGCCCACTTCTTGATTGGATTATTTGGTTTTTTGGGTGTTGAGTTTGGTAAGTTCTTTATAGATTTTGGATACTAACCCTTTATCTGATAAAACATTTGCAAATATCTTCTCCCATTCTGTAGGCTGTCTTTTGGTTTTGTCAACTGTTTCTTTTGCTGTGCAAAAGCTTTTTATCTTGATTAAGTCCCAATAGCTCATTTTTGCCTTTGTTTCCCTTCCTTTGGAGACATGTCTACCAGAAGTTGCTGCAGCTGAGGTCAAAGAGGTTTCTGCCTGTATTCTCCTCTAGGATTTTGATGGATTCCTGTCTCACATTTAGGTCTTTCATCCATTTTGAGTCTATTTTTGTGTGTGGTGTAAGAAAATGGTCCAGTTTCATTCTTCTGCATGTGGCTGTCCAGTTTTCCCAACACCATTTGCTGAAGAGACGGTGTTTTTTCCATTGGACATTCTTTCCTGCTTTGTTGAAGATTAGTTGACCATAGAGTTGAGCATCCATTTCTGGGTTCTCTATTCTGTTCCATTGATCTATGTGTCTGTTTTTGTGCCAGTACCATACTGTCTTGATGATTACAGCTTTGTAATAGAGTTGGAAGTCCGGAATTGTGATGCCGCCGGCTTTGGTTTTCTTTTTCAACATTCCTCTGGCTATTTGGGATCTTTTCTGGTTCCATACAAATTTTAGGATTATTTGTTCCATTTCTTTGAAAAAAGTTGATGGTATTTTGATAGGGATTGCACTGAATGTTTATATTGCTCTAGGTAGCATTGACATTTTCACAATATTTGTTCTTCTAATCCATGAGCACAGAACGTTTTTCCTTTTCTTTCTGTCTTCCTCAATTTCTTTTATGAGTGTTCTATAGTTTTCTGAGTACAGATCCTTTACCTCTTTGGTTAGGTTTATTCCTAGGTACCTTATGATTTTTGGTACAATTGTAAGTGGGATTGAATCCTTGATTTCTCTTTTCTTCTGTTTCATTGATAGTGTATAGAAATGCATCTGATTTCTGTGCATTGATTTTATATCATGCCACTTTGCTGAATTCCTGTATGAGTTCTAGCAATTTTGGAGTGGAGTATTTTGGGTTTTCGACATAGAGTATCATGTCATCTGCAAAGAGTAAGTTTGACTTCTTTGCTGATTTGGATGTCTTTTATTTCCTTTTGTTGTCTGATTGCTGAGGCTAGGACTTCTAGTACCACGCTGAACAACAGTGGTGAGAATGGACATCCCTGTTGTGTTCCTGACCTTAGGGGAAAAGCTGTCAGGTTTTCACCATTGAGAATGTTATTCACTGTGGGCTTTTCATATATGGCTTTTATGATATTGAGGTGTGTTCCTTCTATCCCCACACTGTGAAGAGTTTTAATCAAGAAAGGATGCTGTACTTTGTCAAATGCTTTTTCTGCATCTATTGAGAGGATCATATGGTTCTTGTCCTTTCTTTTATTAATGTAGTGTATCACATTGATTGATTTGTAGATGTTGAACCACGCTTGCAGCCTAGGAATAAATCCCACTTGGTCATGGTGAATAATCTTTTTAATGTACTGTTGGATCCCATTGGCTAGTATCTTGGTGAGAATTTTGGCATCCATGTTCATCAGGGATATTGATCTGTAATTCTCCTTTTTGGTGTGGTCTTTGTCTGGTTTGGGGATCAAGGTAATGCTGGCCTCATAGAATGAATTTGAAAGTTTTCCTTCCATTTCTATTTTTTTTTTAAAGATTTTATTTATTTATTTATTTGAGAGAGAGAGAGAGAGAAACAGCATGAGAGGGGAGAGGGTCAGAGGGAGAAGCAGGCTCCCCGCTGAGCCGGGAGCCCGATATGGGACTCGATCCCAGGACTCCAGGACCATGACCTGAGCCGAAGGCAGTCGCTTAACCAACTGAGCCACGCAGGCGCCCCCATTTCTATTTTTTAAACAGCTTCGGAAGAATAGATTTTAAATCTTCTTTAAATGTTTGGTAGAATTCCTCCGGGAGGCCATCCGGCCCTGGAGTCTTCCTTGTTGGGAGCTTTTTGATTACTGCTTCAATTTTCTTTCTAGTTGTAAGTCTGTTCAGGTTTTCTACTTCTTCCTGTTTCAGTTTTGGTAGTTTATATGTCTCTAGGAATGCATCAATTTCTTCCAGATTGACTAATTTGTTGGCATATAGTTGCTCATAATATGTCCTTATAATTGTATTTCTTTGGTGTTGGTTGTGATCTCTCCTCTTTCATTCACGATTTTATTTATTTGGGTCCTTTCTCTTTTCTTTTTAATAAGTCTGGCTAGGGGTTTATCAATCTTATTAATTCTTTCAAAGAACCAGCTCCTAGTTTCGTTGATCTGTTCTACTGTTCTTTTGGTTTCTATCTCATTGATTTCTGCTCTAATCTTTTATTATTTTTCTTCTCCTGCTGGGTTTAGGCTTTATTTGCTGTTCTTTCTCCAGCTCCTTTAGGTGTAAGGTTAGGTTTAAGACCTTTTGTGTTTGTGTGTTTGAGACCTTTCTTGTTTCTTGAGAAAGGCTTGTATTGCTATATACTTCCCTCTTAGGACTGCCTTTGCTGCATCCCAAGGTTGTAAACTGTTGTTTTCATTCTCATTTGTTTCTATGAATTTTTTAAATTCTTCTTTAATTTCCTGATTGACCCATTCATTCTTTAGTAGGATGCTCTTTAGCTTCCATGTATTTGAGCTCCTTCCAAATTTCCTCTTGTGACTGCGTTCAAGTTTCAAAGCACTGTGGTCTGAAAATATGGAGGGAATGATCCCAATCTTTTGGTACCAGTTGAGACCTGACTGATGACCCAGTATGTGATCTGTTCAAGAAAATGTTCCCTGTGCACTTGAGAAGAATGTGTCTTCTGTTGCTTTAGGATGCAATGCTCTGAATATATCTGTGAAGTCCATCTGGTCCAGTGTGTCATTCAAAGCCCTTGTTTCCTTGTTGATCTTCTGCTTAGATGATCTGTCCATTGTTGTGAGTGGGGTGTTAAAGTCCCTTACTATTATTGTATTATTATCAATGTATTTCTTTAATTTTGGTTTATATAATTGGCTGCTCCCATGTTAGGGGCATAAATATTTACAACTGTTAGATCTTCTTGTTGGATAGACCCTTTAAGTATGATATAGTGTCCTTACTCATCTCTTATTAGTCTTCGGTTTAAAATCTAATTTGTCTGGGGTGCCTGGGTGGCTCAGTCAGTTAAGCATCTACCTTTTGCTCAGGTCATGATTCCAGGGTCCTGAGATTGAGCCCCATG
Organism: Neomonachus schauinslandi; assembly: GCF_002201575.2. Lineage (NCBI taxonomy): Eukaryota > Metazoa > Chordata > Mammalia > Carnivora > Phocidae > Neomonachus > Neomonachus schauinslandi. The sequence continues at coordinate 57,986,061 of NC_058405.1, read as the reverse complement.
TTGGGCTCCCTGCTCATCGGGGGTGGGGGGTGTCCCACTTCTCCCTCTCCCTCTGCCCCTCCCCCCCACTCATGTTCTCTCTCTCTCCCTCTGTCTCAAATAAATAAAAAAATCTTTAAAAAAATAAATAAAATCTAATTTGTCTGATATAAGGATTGCTACCCCAGCTTTCTTTTGATGTCCATCAGCATGATAAATTGTTTTCCACCCCCTCACTTTCAATCTGGAGGTGTCTTTGAGTCTAAAATGAGTCTCTTGCAGATAGCATATTGATGGCTCTTGCTTTTTTATCCCATCTGTTACCCTTGTCATTTGATTGGGGCATTTAGCCCATTTACATTCAGAGTAACTATTAAAAGATATGAATTTAGTGCCTTTGTATTACCTGTAAAGTGACTGTTTCTGTATATTGTCTCTGCTCCTTTCTGGTCTATGTTACTTTGGGGCTCTCTCTTTGCTTAAAGGATTCCTTTTAATATTTGTTACAGGGCTGGTTTAGTTATCACAAATTCTTTTAGTTTCTGTTTGTCCTGGATGCTCTTAATCTCTCCAATTTTGAATGACATCCTAGCTGGATAAAGTATTCTTCGTTTCTTACTTTTCTCATTTAGCATCCTAAATACATCATGTCAGTCCTTTCTGGCCTGCCAGGGCTCTGTGGATAGGTCTGCTGCCAGTCTGATGTTTCTACCCTGCAGGTTATGGAATTGTCCTGAGCTGCTTTCAGGATTTTCTCTTTGTCTCTGAAATTTCAAACTTCACTATTATATGTTGAAGTGTTGACCCATTTTTATTGATTTGGGGGTGGGGGGGCTCCTCTGTGCCTCCTGGACTTGAATGCCTGTTTCCTTCTCCAGATGAGAGAAGTTCTCAGCTATAATTTGCTGCAATATACCTTCTGCCTCCCCCCTTTTTCCTCTTCCTCTGGGACCCCAATTATTCTAGTATTGTTTCACCTATGGTATCGCTGATCTCTTGAGTCCTCCCCTCATGATCCAATAGTTTATCTCCCTTTTCCTCAGTTTATTCCCCATAATTTTTTTAAAAGATTTTTTCCATTCAATTGTGATAGAGCACAAGCAGGGAGAGCGGCAGGCAGAGGGAGAAGCAGGCTCCCCATTGAGCAAGGAGACCGATGCGGGACTTGATCCCAGGACCCTGGGATCATGACCTGAGCTGAAGGCAGACGCTTAACTGACTGAGGCACCCAGGCATACCTATTCTCCATAATTTTACCTTCTAGATCACTGATTCTCTCTTCTGCTTCACTTATCCTACCAGTAAGGGCCTCCATTTTTTACTTCATCTCATTAATAGCCATTTTTATTTCGACCTGATTATAGTTCTTTTATTTCTCCAGAATGGGATCCTTTTGTATCTTCTGTGCTTTTTTCAAGCCCAGCTAGTATCTTTATAATCATTATTCTGAACTCTAGTTCAGACCTTTTACTTATATCCACACTAATTAGGTCCCTGGCAGTCAGTACTGCCTCCTGTTCTCTCTTTTGAGGTGAGTTTCCATCTTGTCATTCTTGCAAAAAGTGGTCGCTTTTCTATTTGTAGAATTGCAACAATTCTTTTCTTAGAACTCTGGTTGAGTTCACAGGTGTTCAGGATGATTTGATAGCTATCTAACTGAATTCCAGGGACCAGATGAACCTAGGGCCCCTACTCCTCCGCCATCTTCCTCTCTACCTTTGGAGAGAAGCAACTACTGATGTTAAAGCTGGTTTTCCCACAGAATCTCCAGAAAAATGCCAAGCTAAGAGTTACCAAATACAAAGATGAATCAACAACCAGATGAAGAGATGCATAGAGCCAGGTCTGGGGAAAAGGTGCAGAGCTTCCATGCCCCCTCCAGGGGTGCCACTGTCCCTACTCTTCCACACATTTACCAACCAGGGAGCTCCTGGAGCTAGTCCTTTTGGGTTTTATGGAGTCTTCATCGCATAATCCTAAACCAAACTTGTTTAATTTAGTCATTCACAGGAACCGCATTAATTTTTTACTTTGCAGATTGTTTTTTTCTATATGTGTCTTCTTTAAAAGCTGATTACTGTGTTTTCCATAGTTATCATTTCTGATCAGAATTTGGTGTGGAATGCCCTTGTTCTTGCAAGAGCCATAGTAGCCATCTTCCTGACCATGGCATGGTTTTGAATATTTGGGGAGGATGATACAAGATTCACAACCCTCCCAGGCACAAGCCCCACCCTCCACTACAAACCGAGCTGACATACAGATACTCAGTTCAATATTATGTCAGTATCAAATATTCCCTCAAAATCTGCAAAACAAATTTTAGTTATTTCCATATTATGAAAAGAGATGATGTATAAAAGTTTAGTCAGTCAACATTCAACTGGAAGCAATGAGACTTACAGAGAGTCAAGCTTATTTATTATTCTCCTTTCAACCACTACCCTTGGGCAGACAGAAATTGCGAACTCCTTTAGGGTAGAGCTTAGTCCTGTAATCTGCATATATGGTTGCTCAATGAATATTACTTATTGATCACCAGGGAGTTGGATTTTCTCGGTCATCTAGTACAAAGTATTTTACTATGGAAACAATGTTGACTTTTTTTTTTTTTAAAGATTTTATTTATTTATTTGACAGAGAGGGAACACAAGCAGGGGGAGTGGGGAGAGGGAGAAGCAGGCTCCCCGCCGAGCAGGGAACCCAATGCGGGGCTCGATCCCAGAACCCTGGGGTCATGACCTGAGCCGAAGGCAGATGCTTAATGACTGAGCCACCCAGGTGCCCCCAATGTTGACTTTTTGAAAAAATAGATCACAATTAGGATTACATATTTAAGGTATCTGATATTCTAAACACTTGATAAAATTATTTATTGGAATGAATTGATAAGAATCTACAATTTCTATTTCAAGTCTCTGTACCATTCACACCACCCAGACCCCAAAATGCAGACTTTCAAAGAAGCAGGCCCTTTCTCAAAATGTTATTTCTAAGAGGTCTTTACTTGTGAATCAATCTGAATTTCAATCCAGTCTTTGCCATCTTTTATTCTCCAGTGTGATTCAGCATTATCACATTCAAGAGATCCCTGTATTAGAGGGAATTTGAACTTCAGATATTAATACAAGAATAGATTTTTTTTTCCTACTCCAGCTACTAAACACACAATTCCCAATTCCCTTTAACATGGCAACAAAACTTGTACCAAACCTGAGGTGTATGCAACTTGCATTCCCGTGGCCATAAATTAAAGAATCTGAAACTAAAAGTAAAGAGAAAAGCAAAAAGGGAAGTTTGGTTTGGTTTGACATTAGTAGCCACTTAAATCTATAGAATGATGCCAATTTTTTAGAAGGAGACTACATAAAACCATGTTAAATACATTGAACAAAATTAATTCAGTAAATATTTACTAAGTATTATGTGTCAGGTGCTATTCTATTAACAAAAAGTCCGTGTTCTCAGGGAACTTACATTTTACTTGGAGAGACAGACAATAAACAAGCACGAAAAATAAGTATGTAATATGTCAGATGATATGCACCCTGGAGAAAATAAGGCATTGTGGTAGGTTATGGCCAAGAGGGCCCGTATGGGGGCAGACTGCAAAACTCTTAGACCCTACTGGAGTGCAGGTATAGATAATGGGAGATTGTCAAAGCCACAAGGACACCCAGCTACGAGGCCTTGTTGATCAGGCTCACTGTGCAGCAGAATAAGATAGTACAGGTTGTTTCTGGTTGTTGAACAGCTGCAAGGAAGTGAAGGCACGAGGCAGAGCCCACAGTTCTAGGCTTCTCTACCCCGGTGAACATCTCACTCCATGTGGGGGCTGTGGAGACCATCAAATCCCAGAGGAGACTCCATGAGAAAACAAGGGAGGCTTTGAGAAAGTATCCTCACTTTGTTCTTCTTTGCATTGGGTAGTAGCTGTTTCAGGAAACTTGAGCCAAGTTCTCACCAGCATTTCTGCCCATCTCAAACCTGAAGCAGTCTTCAAGGTCTGGCCTGGGTGGGGTTAAGTAAGAATATAATACAAACAGAAACAGTTGGCTTTGGGGCTGGAGGTGGGACATTACAAAGGTGATCAGGGAAGACCTATTGAATGAAGCGACAGTGCGTCCAGACAAGAACAGAGTAACGCGGTGTGCCTTGGGATATAGGCTAGAGGGGAGTGGGATTCCTGACCCAGAAACAAGTACAATGCCTAAGGCAGGATTGCTCTTGGTCAGTGCAAAGGAAAGTGAGACTGCTGTCCCAGAAACAAGTACAATGCCTAAGGCAGGATTGCTCTTGGTCAGTGTAAAGGAAAGTGAGACTGCTGTGTGACTGGAGAGGGGCAGGAAAGGGGGAGAGTGGTCAGAGAGATGTGAGGAGAGGTTCTGGGAGGCCAGATTACTTATGGCCTTGTAGACCATCGCCAAGAAACTTTGGTTTTTATTCTGAATGGGAATGCTGGGTTTTGAGCAGGGTGAGCTGATGTGACCGAGAGTGAAAAAGGATCCCACACCAGCTGTTTAGAATAGGCTCTAGGGGCCAAAGATGGTGGCTATGGCACCAATCCGAACAAGAGATGATAGTGGCTTTGACTAGCATGTTAGCATTAGGAAGAGTGAGACGTGCATCCCTAATAATCTGCATTTTGAAGACAGAGTGCACCAGATTCGCTGATGGATTCCATGTGATGTTTATGAAAAAGAGAGGAAATCAAGGATGAGACCACATTTTCAGGCTGAGCAACTGAAAAAAAGAGTTGAGATGAGAAAGCCATAGGTTTAGGGAAGGAAATCAAGTTTGGCTTTGAATACAGTATCTGACTACTGGACCAGGAAAAGGGGGATTTCAAAAGATAGCAACCTATATTTTATAAGGGATCTAAATGAGAAGTTATCCAAATTGTAGAAGTTTGTTTGAAGGGTTAAGTTACATATCTGGCTTGGCCTTCAATTCTAAAACAATGGGAAACTAGGGCGCCTGGGTGGCTCAGTCGGTTAAACGTCTGCTTTCGACTCAGGTCATGATCCCAGGGTCCTGGGATCGAGCCCCACATCGGGCTCCCTGCTCAGCGGGAAGCCTGCTTCTCCTTCTCCCTCTGCTGCTCTCCCTGCTTGTGCTCTCTTGCTCTCTCTTTCAAATAAATAAGTAAATAAATAAAATCTTTAAAAAAAAATAAATAAATCTTTAAAAAAATAAAAAATGAAACAATGGGAAATTGATATTGGTATGTTTTTAGTGTTTTAAGTTAATGACTACAAATCTAATCATAGGGGCCTGCTATATTTTCATGGTATTTATTATACTTTACCCACTCCCCCTCTCATAAAGATGAGGTTTACAATAAAGATGCTTTCACAATAAAATCATTAAACAAAGATTTTCAAACATGAGCTGTCCACCAAGAATTGCACACGAATGTTCAAAACAACTTTATTCATAATAGCCAAATATTGGAAACAACTGAAATATCCATCTGCAGGAGAAATGATCAACAAATTGGAAGTATATTTAAGAGCGAAATACTACTCAGTAATTAAAAAGAACTACTGATTCAAGTAACAGCACAGAATGTCAAAAATGTTGAGTGGAAAAAGCCAGACTAAAATGATTCAAGTAAAGTTCAAGAACAGCCAAAAACTGATCTATGGTCACAGAAACCAGAAAGTAGTTGCAACAGAGTGGACACTGAGTGCAAAGGGACACAAGCAAACTTTCTGGGGTGATGAAAATGTTCTGATCATTGTTAACACTGACATTTAAAATGTTAAAACTCATTGAACACATGTGCATTTTCTATCTAAAATATGCAACAAAACATAAGCCATCTACTGAAAAGGTTATATACAGGAAAACCTAGGCTAAAAGCAATTAATCTAATTGAGCAGAGTTTTGTTCTGAGTTTCCCAGCCACCAAGGCAAAAGGGAAACAAACTGCTTGGCTCTATTATCTAATATTAGTGTGTATCAGAAGAGAAAAAAATTTTTCCTAACACCAACTTTAAGAGTGTTTGGATAAGAAACACTAGATATTACGTAATACTTTCACTAGGACTTTTATAAAAGCAGAACCATTTTTGGTTCACTTTTATTTCCATCAGTCCTCAATAAAAGTCAAGAGGATAATACTAAGTTATGATTCTATGAAGGCATTTCTACAGGGAGTTAAAGGAAGGTATTCACAGTTTTCTAGAGTGCCCTACCTGCAGGGATAGAATCTGGACTCATTCCCAAGGAATACAGGATTCTCAGATTTCCCATGCCTACCTTCCTGCATGCCTCAGCTGGGTTTGTGACAGGAGTTGGGTATCAGATAATTAGGGGCTGACTAAATTCTCTGCAATATTCTCTGGAGCTGATTAAAATTAGATATATGGGGTTTAGCTACTGAACTTGTATTTGGCTAATTATATGTTTTGTTATAAAAAAAATGTTCTAAGAAACCATCATATTCATGCCCAAATGGAAAACTATGCCTAGCTTTACTGAATCAGGGGCTTAATGGATGCCTTTATCCCTGGTATTCAAGAAACTTCTGAGTATCCTTCCGAGCTTCCCAGCAGGGGTGTAACTGACAAATTAGGCAATACTTTGTTGGGTAGGACTCCCTACTTTTAAGTCACTTAGCATCTGTGGCCCCACCCAACAAATACAAATAACCTATCTCCAGTCCTGTGACAACTAAGTAGTGTGCCTACATTTTTACTTTTATTTATTTACTTTTTGGCCTACATTTAAAAACTCAGTTCTACCTCCCTTTTGGTAATCACTAGGCCTAAAAGAATGTTGGTATCCTTTTGAAGATGGAAGAATCTGGCCTCAAATTCCATGGAAGGACATGGCGTGGGAAAAGACAATCTTGGTTTGAAACATTTGAGGATAAATAGTATCAGTTATCACTTCCATCCTATGAAAACCTTAATATGGCCCCCACAGCACATTTTATTTAGAACAAGCCTGTGTCTGCACAGTGAGCCAGCCAGGATGAAGTAGCCTCCAAGTAAAACCCTCATCAGCTGAATGAATTGATCCACAAAATGTAGCTCATTCATTATTAATTGAATGGTCCATTCAAATGCTGAAGATCCTCTGCCAAAAAATATTTTGGCTTTAATGAAGTTGATGTTGAACTGTTTTTGTTTTCCTAGCTACAGCTGACCAAGAAATTATTCTTTCATTCAATGTTAGACCTATTATGTGCCAGATAGAGGACACAATGGTGCATGAGCTTTGCTAGTAAGTCTAATGAAAGGTTTCAGGAGACAAGTAATAAAGTAACATGGGAGTTAAAAGAAATAGAGAAGTATGGAAGTCTCTCTAAGGGAATGTTTAATCTGAGAGCTGAAGAATGAGTGGGAGTTAACTCAATGTTTTGTTTGTGGGAATGGGGGTGGGGACAGGCAGAGAGAAGACAGTTTCAGGGAGGGCCATCAGTTTACATGAAAGCCAGGGCAGAAAGAAGTTAGGAAACAGTTAAGTGGTCAACAGAAGTTCAGGCAGGGCAGAATTTTGGGCTTGGAAAGAGATTTTGTCCCCAAGTGCAGCAGAACACTCATGAACACTTATAAAAAAAACATAATCAGATTTATATTTAAATCAACTCACTCAGATCCAGAGTGAGAAAGCCAGCAAAGATTATGGAAGAGACATATAGACAACTGGTTGGGAACGGCTGTACTATCCAGAATAAAGCTGACTACAGGCAAGACTAGGGTGGTACAGAAGGAGTGTTTAATTTTAGATAATGAAAAGCTCCAACTATGTGCCAGCCATCCTATATATATGTTGAGGAGTCTAGTGGGGGAAATATATTAATCAAAGGAGCAAGAATGACAAAATATAAAAAACAGAACCTTTCCTAATGCTTCAAGAAAGGTTTCTCTTGAGGAAAGCACATCTGAACTAAGTTCTGCAAGATGACTAGAAGCCAACTGAAGGGCACAGTGAGGAACGGATGGGAATAAATTTCAAGGGAGGGAAAATTGCATTTTTCAAGAAACGAATGTAGCCATTGTGGTAGAATGCAAAGAACAAAAAGGAGTGCTAAAAAGTGAGGCTGGAGAGGTGGGCTGGGACTAGATCATGCAGATTAAGTAATTTGGTCTTTATCTTAAGAGCCAGGGGAAGCCATGAAAGTGCTTTAAGCAGGGGATGTGATAAAGAAAACATCAAATTTGTGTTTTGAAACCTGTGGTGGCTGCAGCATAAAGAATGGACTGTAGGGGGCACAGAAGTGGATATGGTTAAGTGGGTTACATACACCATGACTACAGAAGACCAACCAGAAGACGTTGGGAGGTGGATGACTTAGAGGCTGTGCAGAGTACGGAGTTTCCGGCCTGGGCTTCTCACACAGTTCATGACACGTAAGACCACATCATCTGACCAGAGGAAGGCATTTTCTTCTTCTTACTCACTAGGGTAAGAACCAGGTCATCTAAAAATTATGTTACACATTAAACTATTAACAATGGTCTCCCTTGGAAAATGGGACTGGAGAGGAGGATGGGAGAAAGAGGAGGGCATTCGTTTTTTACCATCAACACTTCCGTGTGATTTTGTACAATGAAAATATGAATACAAATAGAAGTTTAAAAAAATATATAGAAATCCCATCAGATTTACAAATGTAAGCAGGAAAGAGCTAGGACTATCTTGCCTTAATGCCATTTAGGAATGGAAATTAAGAAAAAAAAAGAGAGAACACAAATTACTAATATCAGAAATAAAAGAGGAGGTTATCACTATACATCCCATGGAAATTAAAAGGGTAATAAAGGATAACTATGAACAAGTAGGTCTGTGCCCACAAATTTGGGCAGAAGAAATGGACCAATTCCTTGAAAGACACAATCTGCCAAAACTCACACAAGAAGAATGAGATTATCGGAATGGGCCAATAACTATTAAAGAAATGGAATCAGTAATTAACCTTCTGAAACACAAAGCACCATACCGAGATAGGTTCACTGTGAATTCTATCAAACATTTAAGGAAGAAATTATACCAATCCTCTACAATCTCCTTCAGAGGACAGAAGCAGAGGCAATACTTCCCAACTCATTCTATGAGGCCAGCATTACCAAATACCCAAACCAGACAAAGATGTTACAAGAAAACTACAGTCCAAATCTCTCCCTTGAACATAGATTGAACAAAATATTGGTAAATCAAACCCAAAAAAGTATAAAAAGAATTATACATCATGATCAAGTGAGATTTAGCCCAGATACTCAAGGCTGGTTCAGCATTCAAAACTCAATTAATGTAATCCACCACCATCAACAGACTAAAAAAGAAAAATCACGTGATCTTAACAGATGGAGAAAAAGCATTTGACCAATTCCAATACCCATTCATGATAAAAACTCTCAGTGAGCCAGGAGTAGAGAGGAACTTCCTCAACTTGATAAAGACTATCTACAAAAACCTACAGCTAACATCACACTTAGTGGTGAGAAACTAGAAGCTTTCCCACTCTCAAGTACAGGGCAAAGATGTTGCCTGACAGCACTTCTCAAAATCATACTGGAAGTCCTTATTAATACAAGAAGACAAGAATAGGAAATAAAAAGTATAGACGGGGAAGAAAAAAAAAGAGATTAAAAATAGCATAACAAGTATGAGGATAAAAGTAGAAATAAGTATCAGAATTAACAGTTAAAAGAATCTGATCTGGGCATAGGGAAGGAGATGGGAGACTGCCTTTTTTTTTTTAAGTTCCTTCTGATAGTACTTGATTTCTATTTGCATCGATTACTTGAATAATTTTTTGAAAAGCAAATGAAAAAGGAAAAACTGCAAGAACAGATGGAAATAATCATGGATATGTATATAAAAGCTTATTAAAAGGAACACATCTCAGTGTTTTTAATGGCAAAAATGTCTTAAAATTACCAAAATGTCCAATAAGAGAGAACTCATTAAAAAATTATGGTATATCTACAATAAATATAATGCAGCCTTTAAAATGTAGAATTTTCAATGATATGGGAAAAGTGTTTATGATGTATAAGTGGAGGGAAAAGACTATAAAACAGTAAAGAAATGTTAAGAAGTCAAGTGTACATACCCAAATAACCAAAACAATACTAAGTTCCTGGTAGGGAATAAACAACTTCTGTTCTCCTTGTGCTTTTATCTGTCTTCCAAATCCACCAAGAACATGTCACTATTGTAGTAAGATAACAAGTTCTAAACACACACACACAAAATTTTGTTATGATGATTTCTATGTTACGGAACCGTGGATGATCTTTATTTGCTATTTTTTTCATTCCTTTGTTCATTCATTCGAACTGACCTTGGTGGTAAAGACAATGCTGTATGTGCAGTAAATCCTTATGGTTCTTTTTATTTACACACAGGACAACTACATTTCTCCATCTTCCTTACCACTGGCCTGGGGTCATATGGCTGGGCTCCGGTCAGTGGAAAAGGAGAGAAATGATGTATGCCTATCTGTCAGGTCCAGCCATAAAACCCTGCAGGATCTACCACTCTAGCTCCTCTCCTTCCACAGAAGATTTGAGGAGTCAAAGCTGACACTGTTACAAGATAGAGAAATCTGGATCCCTGGAAGGCTGGAGCATTCCTGCCACAATGGAGTATGAGAGAAGCAGATAAACTCCTACTCTCTGAAGCCGCAGGGATGTTGGGGGTTGTTACAAGCAATTCACCTTTCCTAACTAATAGAGCATTACTATTATCTGTGGGAAAACAGAAACTAAAATGGTCCTTCCAAAATATAAACCTTCAACAGCAGCTCATGATCTACTGAAGTCCTCGAGATGGCATACAAGGTCCTCCATAACCTGGCTCCATGCGCCTCATATCCCAAATATCTCATTGTCTCTCCTGAACGCTCCCAAAGTTCCTGGACCTGTTCTTCCCCATCACAGTACTGATCACAACCGTATTATAATTAGGTATCTATTCACCAGTTCCTTTCCCTAGATTGTGAGTCTCCCCTAAGGCAACAGCTGTCTTTCGTCTTCACAGATGTATCTTCAACGCTTAACGCTACGTGCTGGGCATGTAAAGGATGCTAGTAAGTATCTGCTGAATAAATAACGTTTTCTTAAATGTTCATAGCCCCCCCAAAAAAAAAAAACATTAAATTTTAGAACGTGGAAGGTAGAGAAAAACAATTCTCATTTTATCAGGATATATTTTCTTCTAAAATAAATTCTCAACCTCTGAATATCTGACTCGCCTAAAGCTCTTACAATATTACTGAAATAAAACCAGGAGCCAGGAATTAAATGCCTTTTTAGACTAGAACTGGTTCCTAGACCAAGTTGTTTATGGGTTTGTGAAACTAAAAATTCTAACTTCCTAAATTCAGAATTGAAATTTTTTGGTCTTGAATTTACACTGAAATTACTTATATATATATACATATATATATTTTTTAAGATTTATTTATTTTATAGAGAGCGCACAAGTAGGGAGAGGGGCATAAGGGGAGGGAGGGAGAGGGAGGGAGAGAAGCAGACTTCGCATTGAGACTCTGTATTGAGCCCGACATGGGGCCCAATCCTATGACCCCAATATCACAACCTGAGTCAAAATCAAGGAGTCAGGGGGCTCAACCAACTGAGCCACCCAGGCACCCCAAAATTATCTTAGATATTTTAATGGTGGTGGATTCTAAATTATTTCAGATAGGAAGTAACCTTGGAAATCTAAGAATCACCACTGTAACTTGAAATGCCTCATTTTTGAGAGAGACATTCACAGAAAAACAATATATTATGCTCCTTGGAAACTTTAGGGTTAATAATAGCCCTTCCATTAACTACAAAAACATTAGTTTAAATGTATTACACAGCATCTGTCTAGGTTGAGTCTTAGATGTTACTTCAATAGTACCCACGAAGAATATAACTTACTGTAAAAGTTTGTTTTTATTTTTAGAAAAATCTACAATTTTACCCACTGCATATAGTGAACTGAATTTTTAAGAAATACTTTTTTTACATGGCTTATCTTAAGATATAAAGAACCAAATAACTCTTTGGTTTTGTTATATGGGAAAAACAACACACAGTCCTTTAGTCAAACAACTTTGTGATATTTATATTCCATTGCACAGATATGGGTTATACAAATTAGTAACACAAGTTATTTCTTCAATTCCAAACATTTTCTAAAATATTATTACAGCAGATGTCTAGGATATTAAAACATCAAGGTGGAAATCATACTCTAAATAGTTAAATATGACTGAAAATACTGCACATTTTAATTAGAGGAAAATTAAAATGTGTACTCAAATGCTCTAACAAACTAAGTAGCAGGGCAGCTAACAACTACTAGTAAGTCACTGTGGTCCATTTTTACGTATGCATATATATGATTATTCTTTAGATAACCCCTCCTCTGGAAAATGCATAATTCAAACGTAAAAATCTGGATAAATGATTTAAAGAAATTTAAATTCGTCCTAACACATAAGATCTATGGTGAAGTGTATCATTATCTATGACTTCATACAACTACTAATTCAAGATAAAAGACACCACACTTGGAAAGAAGAAAAGATTTTTAAAAGGTAATGGTTTTAATTGAATTAATGAGATGAAAAGAGAGTGAAGCCCTGTTTGCTACTTACATGAAAGAAGATCTTAAAAAATAATCACTGCACAAAATACAAAGGGTGGGGTTATGCTGCAATATTAAATTTTTCTCCCGTAATGTTTTTCTTGACTGTTCAAGGACAAATTACAGTTTCCACAGCAAATTTGTTTTCAAAATGCCGAATTGTAACACAATTGCTGACTTCACGTTTCTGAATACCTGTTTGGGAGGGAAAATTTTTTAAATTTCTGGTTCTTTAATAATTCATACTTATCATCATAGTTATTATTAATACATATAAAAATATTTTACTCTATATTCCATGAACTTCTATAGTTGGATTTTTTAACACTGGAGAAGATAATTTTTCTCTCTTGTCTAAACTAAGTATCTTAACAGATCTTAGTAACCAATAATAATGCCACATATAAATTTATGACCTTGAAGGTACTGGAAATATTTCTATCTTGACTGTGATGGTAATTTGTTGAAACTAAGAACTGCACACTAAAGAGGGTGAATTGCATTATATGTGTAAGTGTGGCTTTTTTTTAAAAAAAAAAAAAAGATCAACTATAAAGGAAATGAAAGGAAATGGGGAGATACTGTCATTCTTGTTTTTCAGGTAAAAAACAAAAAAGTTAAATGATTTGGCAAAGCTACATTACTTATGTCAATGCTCTCAATTCTTCAGCCAAATCCCCTGCTAATTACCCTGACTCCGACTGTCTTCAATGTGATCCAAAAGGCAAACTCTCTGTTTAGAACCCAGGCCCCTGAGCACACACCTGCAGAGCTTCTCTAGAGACCGTCTGTACAAGAACAACTCTTGCACAGTGTGACTGAACCAAAGTGGTGGGATGGAAGGCTGGACTGGGTGACTACATGCAAAGTAAGGTAACAGCATCTCAGGGCATTGACACTTCACATTCACCTAATTCTCTCTATCTAAAAAGAGTGGATTTAGAAATTTAGAGGATTCTCTGGAAATCTAGAAATACTACATAGTGATACAGTATGGTTTTACTTTCTTACTCGTGGCAAGCATATTGAGAACAATACCGGCTTACATCTAAATCTAGTTCAATACAATGAAGTGAAACAACAAACTTTTCTGCCAGGATTTTAATGGTAAAAAGTATTACCTCTGATGGTTTCTCTGCGTTGCAGTTTGTAAGTTTCCTTGTCATGGCACAGTCGGTAAATAAAGAAACCCAGGTGATCGACGTTTTCAATGCGATCAGTGATAACCATGTGTTCGTGAATCAGATAGGACTGAGGCAAATAGGTTCCAGCCTACATTTGGAAGATATATTATATGAATACCTCAAAGCATACACTGAACAGATGAGGAAAGGCATGGAACAGAGGTTGGCAAACTACTGCCCAACATCTGTTTTCATTAATAAAATTGTATTGCAGTACAGTCATGCCCATCTGTTTACATACAATCCATGAGTTGAATGGTTTGCAACACAGATCTTATTTCTTTTTTTTTTTTTTTAAAGATTTTATTTATTTATTTGACAGAGAGATAGAGCGAGAACACAAGTAGGCAGAGGGAGAGGGAGAAGCAGGCTCCCCGCAGAGTGGGGAGCCCAATGCGGGACTCGATCCCAGGACGCTGGGATCATGACCTGAGCTGAAGGCAGCCGCTTAACCGACTGAGCCACCCAGGCGCCCCAGATCTTATTTCTTGAAAGCCTACTATTTATTATCAGGCCTGTTAGGAAAACTTAGATACTAATTTAAGAGACTGTATATTTTATTTCAAAATATAAAATAAGGAAAAAACCCAAAACCACGGGTCTTAATTCCTCTTTATAAAACTCTTGGCTATATTTCCAGTAAGGTGGGCACTTAAAGGGCTAATATCTCAACTAGGAATTCTAAGATGCTTTAGCAGCAGCATTATTAGTAAGAAATATTTGAAAAGGGGTGCCTGGGTGGCTCAGTCGGTTAAGCATCTGCCTTCGGCTCAGGTCATGACCCCAGGGTCCTGGGATCTCTGCTCAGTGGGAAGCCTGCTTCTCCCTCTCCCCCTCCGCCTGCTGCTTCCCTTGCTTGTGCGCTCTCTGTGTCAAATAAATAAAATCTTTAAAATATTTGAACATCAGGACACCTGGATGGCTCAGTCGTTAAGCGTCTGCCTTCGGCTCAGGTCATGATCCCAGGGTCCTGGGATCGAGCCCCACATCGGGCTCTCTGCTCTGCAGGGAGCCTGCTTCTCCCTCTGCCTGTCTCTCATGAATAAATAAAATCTTTAAAAAAATAAAATATTTGAACATCTTATACCTTTATGTTAATAAGTAACTCCAGCAGGTTTCTTGGTGGCATAACAATGGAAGTGTTCAGTGGAATCACATAGCACTTATCCAGATTAAGATCTAAATAGGCTGTGAGTTTCTAGAAAGAGAAAGATACATTTTCATTAGATTAATATTTGTAACACAGGCAGCACCTGCAGTTTTAAGAATAATTTGTACAATTAAAATGGGTTGGCTTCAGAATATGTCTATCACTTGCATTTAACAAATGAAGTATTTGGTGGGATAGGAACAGAAGGTAGTAATGAGAGGAAAAATTACTGCTGCTAGTAAACAAAATTCTTATCAGGGGTTTGCTTCTATAAATGATTATCAATAAACTATTAAAATAAATTGCAAATAGTCTAACATCTGATCGAGATAGTCCGTTCTCTCACTTTTAAGCCCTAACACCCTCCAACATATCCATCCATGTAAAAATTTAATTTCTCTCATATGCATCTAGAATGGTACTAGTTACTACCATCCTTAGAAAAACTGAAATAACAGTCAATTAAATGATTTTCTGTGTTCTTGTGGTTCAGATGGGAGACTATGGTTAGAGAAAGACTGTCTCACAGGATGGCTTTGAGGATTAAAATGAGTTAAATCAAACCATGTAAACACTTAGATTTCTAAGAGCTCAGTGTTAGTTATTACCTACTGTTTGCTTTGGATAGGCTTATTATCTTGAAGTACATAATTTTTTAAACTACTTTATAAACATTCATCAGATGTATTTATCAGGCATGAAATACTTGCAAAGCTAACTTCAGTGATATGCCCGAATGTTCCAACTGGCCAACTTACATACAGGTGCAAAATCCACAGATAATACGTAAACTTCTAATTTCAGAATCCTGGCTTAAGAAAACAAAACATTCTTAGGACAAAAATTATTGGGGCGATTTAAATATCAGCTAGATATTAAATAATACTATATTATCATGTTCATTTTCTTAGATGTAATAGTGATATAGGAGTTACGTAGAAGAGACAACAGTTCAAGTATGCAGGGGTCAAGTGTCAAATAGGAGAAAAAGAAATTAAGAAAATATGGTAAAATTTTGGAAGTAGGTGGAGGATTTGTGACAGTCACTATTTTCTCACTTCATCTTTCCTGCCTTGCATAACAATATTGAATCCTAGAGGGAAATGTAGAATGAGAACTTAAAAACTGATTAACGAAATGATGCAGAATGAAAAAGCCACACAGAAATAGGACCATGAATCACCTCTTATCTAAGAACACAGGGCGTGTAAGAAATAGTACCGATTTACTAGCAAAGGAACAGAAGCCAGAAGGTGAGCCCAACATCAAATGCTGGACAGTTTATAAGGCAGAAGAAATCAGCAAATACTGAAATTAAAAATGTAAAAAGCTTCAATTGAAGAAGTTGCATTTTTTTTTTCTTTTTACAGTTCCAGGCACCTGGCTCACCTTGTTAAAGTCATGAACAATGTTGGCAGGATCACTATCTGCAAATTCTGGGACAGGTACACTGATGAATTCAACCTCTTCTTCCTCAAAGATCTTAATATTTTCCTCAATTGTCTGGTAGCGAGCAGCCGGGGCATCTGCAGAAGGCTCGTTTAAGATGACATCATCTTTGATATACTTTATTCCACAGTAGTACACGTCATCAGGCTATAGAGAGTTTAAACACTATTTCAGCAATTCAGTGGGAGACAGGTTCTTAAATGTAAGCATTACTTAAGCTGCCACTGCTATCTAAATAGCATTTTGCTTGCAAACTCTTACTTTTAGATGACAAGTCAGACAGTTTAATTACAGAGTTAACATATTCCTTAAGATGGGGTTTTGAAGTATTTTGAAAAAATGGTTTCAGAAGGAGAAAAGCAGCTCATTTTTTCCTTTACTTTTTACAGTCGACAAAAACAGCATTTAAAGCAATTATTCATCTGGTGACAAGTAAATCTGAAGAAATACCTGTAGGCATTATTTTTATAAAAGAATATATTCAGAAATGAATAATGTTTTTTTCTGAAAGATGCTTTTAAGACTTTTTGATGTGGTTCACTGATTAAATGATTTTTCTCTTGTTAGCCAAAAAAGGGATAGTTTTTCTGTAATTTTTACAGGAATACTAGTTGTGATTTTTTTCCTTTAAATATATTACAATCAAGTGGAAAACAGCAGATTACAGCAACCATAATAAAGATTGTTTTTTAAAAGCATACATATGGGCTATGAGTATATAACAAAACATTAAGGCAAAGATATTATTTCTGGATGGTGGAATTACAAATTGTTTTTTTATATATCAAATACATTTCTTGTAAAAAAACTGCATTAAAAAAGATGACTAGTGGGGCGCCTGGTTGGCTTAGTCAGTTGGACGTCTGCCTTAGGCTCAGGTCATGATCTCAGGGTCCTGGGACTGAGTCCCGTGCCAGGCTCCCTGCTCTGCAGGGAGTCAGCTTCTCCCTCTGCCCCTTCCCCTGCTCATACTCTCTCTCTCTCTCAAATAAATAAAATATATTTTTTTTTAAATGATGACTAGTATTTCAGTAATGTCTATCAACATGCAAATGAGCATGAAATGTATATTTCCTCTGACAATATTTCATTATTTTAATAAAATCTATTTGTCAACAGTTTCTCCAAATTTTAAAATGTTAAAAAAATAATAAACCTACTAAATTATTGTCAAGAGAAGTATTATCACAAAACAGAGATCATAAATCATGATTTTCATCAGAAGAAAAATCCATCTTAGCCCACTGGGATTACGGATTACTATTAAACACTCTTAAGTTATAAAATGACGTTCATCCCAAATTACTTCAACATCACTGCTGAAGTTACACAATCCTTAAAGAGAAACCAAAGGCTTGGGAAAGAGGCAGAGAGACATGGTGCCAGTGAACTCAGTGTCCAGGAGTAAAGGCAAATTGTAGATGAGTCCAAACTGGCTATCAAGTTAAGAGGCCATCAATATGACAACATTTGATGTTGTCTGATGTTATTTATTCAATTGGCCAATTAATAATACTGTTAACTTAGCTACTTGTTAGAGTAGGAAAATGAAGGTTAGTCAATTTTGAAAAATCATCCAATAATCCATCCTCTTTAGTCAGCAACATTTCAAAACAACATTATTCTGCTTTTAGTGCTGTCCAATAGGCTCAGCAAACTTATGTTCAGATTTTTAAACACAACTTTAAAATAGGACCACACCCTGGCCAAAGGCCACGGACAAAAAATGCAGGCTTAGAACAAATTTGGGCCAATTTTCTAATATGCATGAAGGAAAGGGCCAAAAAGTCCTTAGCATTTTCCTACTTACTTGAAGTGCAAAATATTTGTACAGGTATGCTCCTCCTAGAATGACACCTGCAAGCATAAATGCTAGTCCAAAGCACATGCACCAACACCAGGCTCTTCTTTGGCCAACTGGTACCACTTCATCTGGGTCCTAAAATATGAAAAAAGACCCAACAACGGTCAATATTGTATCTCCCGTCAGAACCACAGAAAGGTCAGGATTCAAAGAAGCCTAAAAAGGATTATCATTTTATAAACAAAGATAATAAAGACCAATGGACTCAGGTCTCTAATCAAAATTAACCCAGGAATTATTAAATGGTGGTGCCGGGATTCACCACAATGTCTCTTGAGCTGAGCCATCAATCTCTTAGGAGAGTTTTGCCTTCTTCTCTCAACACCTTTGCTACTCATACCCCCAGAACAATAACATACTACATAATTTCTATTTTCTGTGCACAACTTTGGTGATTAAGATATCTCCTAACATTTAAAAATTCAGAAAAGGCCACAACACAACTTTGCCAGGCAGTATTACAGTGCTGAGCCTTATATACAACCTCAGTGTATATTACATCATATTATAAAATTATGTTATTAGCCTGCTACAGGTAGTTCATTATTTCATAGCAGGTATCAAACCACTCCTAACAATACACAAGAAAAAGTAACAGGAAAATAAGGGACAGAACAAATAATATGAAACAAATTCTTTAAACAATTGGAGTCTTGAAATAATCCTATAATTTTACTGCCCAACCCTAAAAAACACATCCCAGTTTGACAAAGGTCATTTTTAAGATAGAAGCAATAGAAAAATGAGGAAAGATTAAACAGGAAAAAAACCTTGTAAAGTCAAGAGACATACAATTAGTTAGAATTTTGATTTTGATCCACTCCAGGAAATAATTTAGCCTTAGAATGTCAAATGGGGTCACAATATTCAGTCCTTTAAATACTCCCATTGCCCTTCTAACTCACACTACTCTGTCACTTCAGATTTACATCTCATTTCTGATTTGTACCCAGTATCACATCAAAGAGCTGACAAATGAGATTAGCTGCTCCTGTTATCTAACTCATGGCTCAAGATATATTGTACAGACAGCAAAAGAAAGGCTCCAATTGACTTGAAAACAACGTAATAAAAGATGTTCTAGTTAGTAGTATGTATGTACAGCCTCTCGAGTATAGGACTCTGATCTTTGCTTGGAAAACTCAATATAGGATGAATTAAGGGAGAATCGCTTCTCGGCCTTTTGACTAAGATCAAGTAGATTTGATCCACACCTCTACAGATAAATAGGATATAAATGAAAAGGAAGAAAACTTGTTATCAACAATGCTGGATATGGTCGAAGCAAGAATATAGTTAAGAAAGAATGAAAGCTAAGGTTACGTTTTCAGTGCTAAGATGAGGAATTTCAACTTGATACTACTGAGAAAAAGCCCAATCCCAGATGTCCCAAACAGCCAAGAACACTTTAGAGCTAGACAGTGTGCGACTAGGTTAACTGAGGTTTTAAACACAGAATTTAATACTGTAGAACAAATGCCTTTTAACTTAATGATCAGATCAGACACTGTGAGGGCATTTACACTTTGCTGTAGTAGGTGATCTTGCCAATGTACTGTACACATACTTAAGACAAGGGTACTACAAAGCAGTATGTAAAAAGAATAAGCCTAGAGTAATTTATCAAGTCATCTAAGATATTCCATCTTTAAACAGAAAGTTACAAGAATTCCATGGAGTCATAAAGTCATAGTAGTATGAAACTTGAATGATTAAAGTCTAGTATTTTGCTTGAGCCCTTGTCTGATATAAATACCTAAGGAGATAAGAAACAGTTCCTAGCATAATTAATTTTAGGGTGGAGGCAGGGTGGGGGGGATGGAGATGACAGATGGAAACAGTCATTTCCAAACATTTGGTATCAGCTGCTAAGACAGTCAAATGTGCATACAACACCCACCCTGTTTGGCAGACTCCCTTCTCTAGTAGCACATAAATGAATATCCAAAGACCATGGGCAGACACTTATAAAAAAAAAAATATGCAGCCCCAACTGTCAAATTGATGCAAGTTTCCAGGCCTTTTAATATGTCATTTTTAACTGGTCAGCAAATTTCAAGAACAAATTATAAAATGTCTACTATGTGCCAAGAGCTGTGCTAGGCACTGGTATACAGCCCCTGCCAAGAAAGAGATCATTCAGATCAGCCTGGAAAATAAATACACAAAGAGAACATGAACATGATATGGACTCTTAACAGAAGAATGTAGAGCACAGAACAAGGGATAGTGTTTGGAGTAGGTCTCCCAGAGGAGAAAATACTAGAGTGGAATGTTGAAGGACAAATGCTCATTACCCACACAGAAGAGAGAGTTAAAGGGCATTATACTGAAGGCAAATAATGAATAAAATCATGGAACCAGAATGCATGACATCTCCAAGGGCCACATGTGCTATGGCTGGCGTGCCCAATATGTGGGGAGGGTACAAGAAATAAAAATGGAGTGTTAACTGGGGCAGATCACAAAGGGCCTTTATATACCATGCTACGGAGTTCAAATTCTCATGTTTATATACCATGCTACAGAGTTCAAATTCTCATGTTCATTCAAAAATCACACTTCTGGACAGTGACAATTTAAAAAATTAAATTTCTCTAAGAATTTAATTTATAAAATGCTTCACTTATCTACAGGTCATTTGTTTGGCACTTCAACAATATGAACCATGGCTTAAGAATCAGAAACTAAGTCTTCAAATGACCACATTATAGACCCAAGTCCATGCACCACAGTCATGTACTTCCTACTTCTAAAAGAGCTATCAGAGCTCCAAAATCTATCTAATCTCTTTTTTTCTCAATTTCTAGTGATCATTTCCTACCTTGCATTAGAATAATTCACATACATATTTTCTCTCTCCCTCTTAGGCTATAAGGTTCTTGGGACTATCCATTCCTATTTATTTTGCATTACTGGTAGCTCCAAGCCAAGCTTAGTACTTGGTTGGCACTCAACAAGTATTTGATGAGTGAATGAAATTTAGATTTGTTTTTAAAGCTTGGTTACTTATTTTTTTTAATGACCCATAAAAGTTACATCAACAGCCAGCGCGATAATGAGGGGTGGGGGCAACATAAGAATTCACAACACACAACAGAGAGCGGCTATTCAGCAAGGAACAGCAGCCCTAAGTAGCCTAGTTCAACATTTGTTAGGGACCTGTTACTGGCAATATACGGTGCAAGATCCAGTGGGAAATCCAAATGTGATTAAGGCATGGCTCATGTCTTAAGTAATTTACAGTCAAAATTAACATTATTCATGACAGACAATGACATACCGTATTACAATCTGACTCATGGAGAAAGCATTAAAATAAATATATTGAAGACAAAAAAGTTTTTAATCTAAGTGATTTATTAAAAGTGTATTTTAAATGATTAACACTGGAAAGAGTAAGCTTAAAGAAAAGGCCACATATATAAGATTTAAGAAGAAAAGCCCCATGACCATCTCAAAATATGTCAAATATGCATTTGACAAACTCCCAACTCCCATTCATAATAAAATCTCTTTGCAGGGCGCCTGGGTGGCTCAGTTGGTTAAGCGACTGCCTTCGGCTCAGGTCATGATCCTGGAGCCCCAGGATCGAGTCCCACATCGGGCTCCCTGCTCAGTGGGGAGTCTGCTTCTCCCTCTCCCGCTCCCCCACTCTTGTGCTCTCTCTCTCTCTCTCTTTCTCTCTCTCATATAAATAAATAAAATCTTAAAAAAAAAATCTCTTTGCAAACTGGAAAGAAGTGGAACTCTAATATGAATAAGGGTAATAATGATCAAAAACCTACAGCAAACCTCACACTTAATGGGGGAACTTCAGACTTATAACATTAACCTTTCAAGTCAGGAATTATGAGGGTTGCCCACTAAAACGGACTCTGTTTCCATCCAACATTATACTAGAGGTCCTACCTAGTACACAAGTGACAAGCACAAGAACAGATATAAAGATTACAAAGGAGAATGCAAAACTATCATTATGTGTAAACGGTATCACTGTCTAGAAAATCTGAGAAAGTAAAGTCCAGCAAGATTGCTGAAGATCAGCAATTAAAAATCAACTGAGGGGCGCCTGGGTGGCTCAGTCGTTAAGCGTCTGCCTTCGGCTCACGTCATGATACCAGGGTCCTGGGATAGAGCCCCGCATCGGGCTCCCTGCTCGGCGGGAAGCCTGCTTCTCCCTCTCCCACTCCCCCTGCTTGTGTTCCCTCTCTCACTGCTTCTCTATCAAATAAATAAATAAAATCTTTAAAAAAAATTTTAAAAATTAAAAATAAATAAAAAATAAATCAACTGAGTCAAAGATTTATATATTAGTCATACCATCATTATTCATAATAGCCCCAAACTAGGGACAACACAAATATCCACTAAATGATGAATGGATAAATTGTGGTATATTCATACTGAATCAAAAATATGCTAAGTGAAACAAATCCGACATAAAAGATTACTTATTACATGACTCCATTTTTATGAAATTCCAGAAAAGGCAAATATAGTGACAAAAAAGCTCAGTGACTGCCATGGCCAAGAATTGGTGAAGGGGAGATTGAAGACATATAAGGAAGTTTTTTAAGATAATGGAAATGTTTCGTATCTTGATGGTGGGGGATATACAACTTTATACAATTACCATAAATTCAATCAAGTCATACACATAGAATGGGTGAATTTTATTGTGTGTAAATTATATTTCGATATAGGAAGTGAGGGGAGGAAAAAAAAAAAATCAACCGAGTTCCTATTATAGCAGGCAACAAGAAAAGTCTAACAATACCAAGTTCTAGGGAAAGTGTGGAGCAATGGGAATTGAGAACTTTCATACAGTTGGCAGGAGTTGGTACAACTGCTTGGAGAACAATTTGGCAGTATCTAATTCCACACACACACACACACACACACACACACACACACACACACACACATCCCGTATGACCCAGCAATTCCATTTCTAGGAATGTAGCCCTAGATAAAGTTTTATACATGTACATAAAGAAAAAGGTCCAATAATGATTACTGCAGAATGGTCAATAAGAAAAAAATTAGAAATAACTTCCATGTCCATCAAGTGGAGAATAAAGTATTATAGGTTCATATAATAATAATTAAAATGAAATCAACTAGCATAGTTGATTTTTAAGATGTCAGAAACGTAATGCCAAATTACAAAATGAAAAGGCAAGTTAGGTATTACCAGTATATGATATTAAAAAACGTATCAAATGGTATATGCTTATTTCATAACTAAAGGACAACAACAAAAATCAACAACAACAAAAAAGGAAAATCACTCTTGAACAAGGGCTTCGTTGCCAGCATGTATGAGTTTTCCTGGCCTAATTTAAAACAAGTCACGGACACATTTCCTCCCCTTGCACCACAATAAAACTGGTGCACCTTAAATTATGCTGATAAGGTAAAAGAGCTCCCACAGGTGCTGTACAATTATCATCTCATTAATCTTCCTAAATCTTCAAGTTTTTACCCCAGTTTATAAATGAAGACACTGACGCACACTCTGGCCTATAATCACCCCTTTACAGTAGTAGTATGGAATGACACAGGTTTTGGAAGCATTCTTGCTCTCTCACTGCACGAATTTCTGGTTCAAATCAATCTTATCATTATATGATAAAGTAAAATTACTTAACTGATTATATTTTAAGCAAAATGAAGGATAAATTCTGTTCTGGTACTTCAATTAGTTAAGAATTAGGTCGCTTCCGTCAGTTCCCTAAGAGGCTTCAGTAAATGTGCTTCCATTATCAACTTAACTTAGACAAAACACAAGGGTTTTCAGATAATTTTGATTCTGTTCCTATACTAACAAATCACTTCACATCCTCAGGCACTTCTATTTGAGCCTTTTTTATAGGATATATGAAAACACATTTCTTCCAAAGCTCTCAGATATACTATTATGCAATTATTATAGCGAATGCAATCACAAAGCTTTAGGAACCAGAATATTAAAGAGGAAAACATCTCTTAGGGTTAAAAATTTTATTAGCAAAGAATGAGAGAGAGAGAGAGAGAGAGAGAGAGAGGAAAGGAGAAAGAAGGGAGGGGAGGAGGGGAAGACAGATAGTATAAAAATGCTTTAAGTATAAAAACGAGACAAATATAGAAACGAATCAATACAATTTATTCAATTCAAAGTAGCATGAACTACTGAACCTTCAGAAACAGATTTAGTAATTTAGGAACATGTTCATTTTTTTAAAATCAAGGTTTATTCTTTTTAATTTTTTTTTTTTTTTATTTCTTTGACAGAGAGAGACACAGCGAGAGAGGGAACACAGCATTGGGAGAGGGAGAAGCAGGCTTCCCGCAGAGCAGGGAGCCCCATGCGGGGCTCGATCCCAGGACCCTGGGATCATGACCTGAGCTGAAGGCAGTCGCTTAACGACTGAGCCACCCAGGTGCCCCGAAATATGTACATTTTTAAAACACATTTGGTAATATGGATAAACATGGAGATGCACAGGCCAGCTGCCCATGGATGTGTCTGGCCTATATGCTATTTTCCAAACTATAGAATTAGCTGGCAACATTAAAAAAAATCTAATGATTCAAATTTTTTTTTCTTAAAGATTTTCATTTATTTAGTTGTGAGAGAGAGAGAGCACAAGCAGGGGGAACAGCAGCAGAGACAGAAGCAGGTTTCCCGCTGAGCAGGGAGCCCAATCCGGACTTGATCCCAGGACCCTGGGATCATGACCTGAGCCGAAGACAGACCCTTAACCGACTGAGCCACCCAAGTGCCCTGGGTGTAAGGCCCAAGTGCCTTACAAATGGGAATCAATGTTCTAGTTTTCTCAACTCCTCATAAATTTTTCTCCCCAGTTGAAGACCAGATGTACCAAATTCTTTTCTGTGTTGCTTACTTTTGAACTTTCATCTTCATTTCCTGCTATGACTGGGTATACTTCCTTCTGAGAACCTAACTTTATAAAACAACCAGTCTAACCATTCCCCGTATAAAGGACTTTCACATCTGAGTTTCAGACTGGATTAATATTCTGAATAAAAAACCTTACTGCTTTAAATGACACAAGAGGCATTCTCTTACGAACATCAAATCCGAATATGGATGGCATCAGCTAGCCGAAAGTGGTGACAGAGAAGAGGTGGTAATGGATGAACCCAGAGAAAACCATGGGCCAAGAGCTATAGGAATCCAACACCTTTTCCAGACAACTCCCAGTTCCCAGAAAAGATAAAAAGAGCAAGAATGACAGAAGGCTACTTGGTTATAATACCATCTATATTCCGGAAAAGGCAAACTACACAAAGACAAAACAGGGATGGAGTGAGAACCAGAACTACAAAGTGGTATCAAAAAAGAACATTTGGGGTGAGGAAAATATTCTGCATCTTGTCTGTGATGATTACACAACTACATTTGTCAAAATTAACACAATAATACACCTAAAAGGGCTGAATTTTCAGTATGTAAATAATACTTCAGTAAAATCAAATTCCTCTCTTTTCCCAATTTACGAGCAACAGGACAGTTTTTCCCTCAGACCCAAGTAAATGATACTAAAGAAGCTGGAGAAGATAGGAGAAGACAAACTGAAAAGACCGACAGCAAATGAAAAATGTCAGAATTTTGGAGGATGGGAAAAAGGTGGACAAGTTTAACTTCTGTCTCAATTATGTCATCCTAAATATGGATTAATAATAGCACCTACTGGGTGCCTGGGTGGCTCAGTTGGTTAAGCGACTGCCTTCAGCTCAGGTCATGATCCCAGGGTCCTGGGATCGAGTCCCGCATCGGGCTCCCTGCTCCTTGGGGAGCCTGCTTCTCCCTCTCCCACTCCCCCTGCTTGTGCTCCCTCTCTCGCTGTGTCTCTCTCTGTCAAATAAATAAATAAAATCTTTAAAAAAAAATAAATAACAGCACCTACTCACAAGGTTGTTGTAGGAACATGTAAAACATGAGAAACATTGCTTGGTACACAGTAAACAGTAAGTGCTCAATAGATGATAGTTATTATTATCCCACCACCATGTGATTTAGCTGGGAAAGTAAGCTGAAACAAGTATCCACTGGGGTTGAAGCCAATAAAAAGCAATCTACAACAGAATCCTGGAGAGGCCAACTGAAAAAGATTTATAGTACTGGAGAGGGAAATTGAATCACTTCGTGTATCAGTAAGAATTTTTTTTTTTTAAGATTTTATTTATTTATTTGAGAGAGAGAGAGAGCACATGAGAGGGGGGAGGGTCAGAGGGAAAAGCAGACTCCCTGCTGAGCAGGGAGCCCGATGTGGGACTCGATCCCGGACTCCAGGATCATGACCTGAGCCGAAGGCAGTCGCTCAACCAACTGAGCCACCCAGGTGCCCCTATCAGTAAGAATTTTATTTTTTTTTTTATTTTTTTTTTTTTTAAGATTTTTTTTATTTATTTGAGAGAGAGAGAATGAGAGACAGAGAGCAGGAGAGGGAGGAGGGTCAGAGGGAGAAGCAGACTCCCTGCCGAGCAGGGAGTCAGTAAGAATTTTAAAATAACAAACCTTGGTTATCATTTAAGATCTATTTAAAATTTTTCCAAAATGCTTTCCTAGCTATATTCTTAGAACCACAAAAGTTATGTAGGCAACGGCCCCAACAGATTACTATTATGCAGAATACCAGTGCTATCCATTTACTGTTGGTACATGTTCTATCCACCTGACTTATACATTAGCTTTCTTTCCCAACTATGGAGACATCAAAAAGACATGATCCAGCGATCTGTTCATTATTAATATCATTGATTATCAAATATATATTCTGCTATATGTAAAAACACAAGATCTATGGCTAAAAAGCTAAAATCTATAAAGACATCAAACATTTGTTGACATTTTGTCTTGTTCATTTAAATCAGTATCTGAGTTATGCTTTCTCATTTTACTTTTCAAATAAGATCGCTACTATATCTCAACTATGGTGAGAAAGTCCACATGACAAATGTTGTGTCCAGCACACAAAAAGGAAGCAGTTTTCCAAGTGCTTGGCATTATATGGATAATAAAGTTACTGCATTATTTTGTACTTGGACTAAAGAGAGGGTTAAAAACTGAGAAACTGGGGTGCCTGGCTGGCTCAGTTGGTGGGGCGTGCGACTCTTCATCCTGGGGTTGTAGGTTCAAGCCCCACGTTGGGTGTAGAGATTACTTAAAATAATATTAAATAAAAAGTGAGGGGCGCCTGGGTGGCTCAGATGGTTAAGCGTCTGCCTTCGGCTCACATCGTGATCCCAGGGTCCTGGGATCGAGTCCCGCATCGGGCTCCCTGCTCCTTGGGAGCCTGCTTCTCCCTCTCTCTGTCTCTCATGAATAAATAAATAAAATCTTAAAAAATAAATAAATAAATAAAAATAAAAAGTGAGAAATCAAGAGTAAATACAATGTCTACAAAACAGATTTTTCATTAATGTGCTTTTTTGTGAACAAATTCTACAACACACAAGCTGCAATAAACAAAAAGAAATGAAATTTTTAAGCCATTGCATAATAATTTAACTATTCTGAAAAATTATGAAATCTGAACCAAATTATTGGCATTAAATAAAATTGGCACAGGCCTAGGTTAAAAAAAAAAAAAAGTAGGTCAGAACTAAAAAAAAAAAAAAAAGAAATCTGGCTATAAATGCTTTTTGTGCTGGATCACAATTTAATCACTTTATATCATCAGGGACAAGCAGAGTATCTAACACAAAGCAGAATGTTAATATAGGAATACCTTAAACATTCTCTCTTCTTTTTTTTATATATTTTAAAGATAGCCATTAATCTTCAAGGTGTTTATTCAATCTACACTGAAGAGAACTTTCTATTTTAGGAAGTGAAATTTCAGGAGATTTTCTTCCTGCCTTTTTTTTTTTTTTTAAATAGGCTCCACGCCCAATGTGGGGCTTGAACTCAGGAACCTGAGATCAAGAGTCCCGTGCTCTACCAACTAAGCCAGCCAGGTGCCCCAGATTTTCAAACTTATATTGGTGAGAGCTAAAGGTATTGGGTAGTCAAGAGCATTATATACAACTGCTATTTATTGTTAATCATAGCCTTTACGAGAGAGCAATAAAGTGGTCAAGATAGATTTCTTCTGCCACTGGCTGAATTATGAGTTCCTATTGTTACTAATAAGAATATCAACTGTTTTCTTAGAACTTGAAGTGTGATAGGAATGTTCTACTCTATATAATTCATTTTAAAATTAAGTGTCAAGATGAGAGAGGAGAAAAAAAGCAAACTTGTTCTGGAATCATTTTTGTGTAAATCCTGGATTTTAACATCATTCAACAAGATAATTACATTCATATTCAAATATGAGTAATTCCATTTAAAATGCAGAACTCTTGATAAAAAATTCCAAGTATATTCTTCTAAAAGTGTAAAATAATTTAAATGTGAAAAGTGGTATTTTCTGTCCAAGTTTAGAATTTTTAAAGTTAGACAAAATGACTACTAGAAAAAATTCCAGTATTTTTTTTTTTTATAGATTTTATTTATTTATCTGAGAGAGAGAGAGAGCACATGAGAGGGGGGAGGGTCAGAGGGAGAAGCAGACTCCCCGCTGAGCAGGGAGCCCGACGCAGGACTCAATCCCAGGACTCCAGGATCATGACCTGAGCTGAAGGCAGTCGCTTAACCGACTGAGCTACCCAGGCACCCAAAATTCCAGTTCTTGAGATCAGAGATATCTGTCTATCCTGAACATGTAAAAAGTGCTTTGAACCTATGCCTAGCACCAACGACATGCACAATCCATAGTCAGTAGTCATTGGATCTTGCTCCCTTTTTTCACCACTCCCCAGGCTCTTGGATCCAGGGGTGTTGTGTTCTTGTGACATTTAAGTCGGTTGCGATTAATTTGGTCTACACGATTGGTTGGTCTCTCTCAGTTCTAATGGGTGCTACTTGAAGGCTGGGATGCTTAGTAATTTTTAAATTCCTAATAAAGCGTTTGCCCATGAAATGGGTGCCTCTGAATATGTGATCAGTATAGTTTTCAGAAAGAAAAGATCTACTATGGAAGGACCATGAAAAGACATTTAGTGCAATGCATCGTTTTATAGATTAAATATAATTAGACCCAGAGAAGTAAAATTATTTGGGTAGTAACTCAGAACTAGTAAGGCCTGAATATCCTCTCACTCCATGTACATCTTAGGGAAGGAAAAGCATGGGCTATTATGTCCACCACCTGACTAAATAATAGCTTATGCAAATTAACTCTGATAGTAAGTGAAGTGAGACCATGTCACAATAGGGTAATACTCATATCCAATCAGAAATGATGTAGCCTGAGTTCTGCTATGAGTTGACCTGAATTGAGCCACACTCGTGCTAAGCACTATGTGTTAACTATTACAACAGTAGTGTTATTATTATGTTTAAAAAATTAGGGGTGCCTGGGTGGCTCAGTCGGTTAAGAGGCTGCCTTCGGCTCGGGTCATGATTCCAGGGTCCTGGGATCGAGCCCCGTGTCGGGCTCCCTGCTCAGCGGGGAGTCTGCTTCTCCCTCTGCCTCTGCCTCTCCCCCTGCTTGTGCTCTCTGTCAAATAAAGAAATAAAATCTTAAAAAAATAAAATTATATGCACATGAAGCAAAAACAACAAAGGAAAATAACTCAGGCTTATAAGCATATAGGCATTTGAAAATAAATAGAAAAGTCAAGATATTAATTACAAAAATGAAACCTAAGTAGAGTAACAAAGCCACAAAGCAAAATTACAAAGTTGGTAGTGAGTTGTCTCTAAAATAACTCATGAAGGAGACAGTTTTGGTACTTTAAAGAGGGACACCAGAAGATGCTTCATGTATCTTTTCAGGCCATCCTGTATGACCTTGAAGCTAGTGCTAATATGGGGTGCCTGGCAGGCTCAGATGGAAAAGGCATGCGACTCTTGATCTTAGGGTCATGAGTTCGAGCCCCACACTGGGTGTAGAGATTACTTAAATAAATAAACATAAAAAAAAAACCTAGTGCAATAATAATAATGCAGGCAATAATGGTTTCCATTAATAGCTATTATCCAAGTCCATTTTTAATGTGAAAGGAAATATTCCAATAAATCTTTATAAAGCTATGAAGACAGAATATTTAGAAGTCCTATAATTGATTTTCAGTTAAATGGTCATGTTTACTTCTTCCTGAAAGCTCGAGAGAGTAATAATAAAGGGATAAACAGATAAATACATTTTAAGCCCGAGAATGGAAATGAATGACCTCAAACAAACTACATCAATAAAATTTTGAGAGCCAGAAGCATAAAGAAAAAAATCTTAAGCCTCTA
This sequence comes from Neomonachus schauinslandi, assembly GCF_002201575.2. Taxonomy (NCBI): domain Eukaryota; kingdom Metazoa; phylum Chordata; class Mammalia; order Carnivora; family Phocidae; genus Neomonachus; species Neomonachus schauinslandi. The sequence continues at coordinate 57,955,534 of NC_058405.1, read as the reverse complement.
CAGGGGGAAAAAAATGGTCATGTACAAAGAACCAGGAATCAGAATGGCATCAGACCAGAAGATAATGAAATAATGCCATCGAAATGCTGAAAGAAAATTACAGCTAACCTAGAATTTTATACCCAAATCAATTACCAATTAAACGTGAGGATAGAGTAAAGATTCTCAGACATGCAAGGTTTTTTAAAAAAATTGATCTGATACTTTTTCTCAGATTCATAAAACTGCAGATCCAACACAGGATAAAGACAAAGCCAATTCAATTCCAGGATGATGATTATTATCGGGCATTTGGATAGCAATATGCCTAGATTACAACCAGTCTGGATGGTAAGACTGAAGAATGACAAATGGAATACTGCCAAGAAAAATACAAAACTTGGTAAGTTATCTAATAAGTTTGTAAATACGCAAAGGCAATTATACTGCTGTCAGAGTCTGAGGATGAATTAGCAATAAACAGAAAACTAAGCAACCCTCCTTGGCCCAAGAAACAATTATTAAATCCAGGGAAAATAAAGAGTTTTTGTATGAGAAACAACTTAAGTTTATTAAGTTATACTACATTACTCAGGTGTAAATAATGTTTATATCAATTACAATAAAAGTACAGAATATCAACTTAACCAGAAATTACTATATACCTTAAGACAGAATATGTTTGTAATATGTTAATATATAGAAAAGGCTAAATATTCACTTTCCATATTAGGAAGCCAGTAGGTGAGATCTAAAATTGCAAAAAATACAAACAAAACAAAAACCAACAGCAGCAGCATAAGCAAGTATGTAGAGTGTAAGTTTTCCAAATGTGGTCCAGGGACACCCTTTTAGGACTTATACAAGGTTAAAAGTATTCTCATAATAAAACTAAGACACTGTTTTTTCATTCTCATTCTCTGACTAGTATAAAGTTTTCCCAGAAGCTGAATGTGTGATAACACAACAGGCCGACCACAGAAGCTGATGTGAGAATCAGCTATTATTAATAGTCTTCTACTAAGCTATTCAGTAGTGTTACAAAATAAGTATTACCCTTACTCTTCTTAAAAATTTCTGGTTATTTGGAAAATTTTAGTACTCATAAAAATACCATTTACGGTAATGTTATAGGTTTATTACTGCTATTTTAAATTAATAGTCAATTTCTAATATAGTAAATATCAATAACCTACATAAATCAAAAGCTCTTTAGGATCCTCAACAATTTTTAAGAGTACTGAGTGGGGGTCCTGAGACCAGAAAGTTTGAGAACCACTGATTTATAGAAATGCGGAGCTAGAAATCATCATATATGGCTAGGCAGATTGCTCTGAGTACAAGGATGCCAGGCCAAGGAGATCAACAGAGCCAGAATCCAGTCTGTACTGTGCTCACCAAAACCGCAGAGGGCACCCTTTTTTATTCTGCAGAAAGCCTAGAAGCTAGAGTGAACCCAACTGCCTCAAATTAATCTTCAAAGATAGAAATTAGATTAGTGGTTGCCTCTAAGGGGAGAAGAGGACAGACACTAAAAGGACATGAGAACTTTCTGAGTTGATAGCAATGTTCTGTCTTGACTGGGTTGTGATTCAGGTGCATATATTTAAAATTATATAACTGTACACTCAAAATCTGCATTGTACTGTATATAATTATGGTACAATTTTTAAAAAGTGGGTTCCTCTATGATAGGGCAGGAATATTTGCATTTTAACACTAAGTATTATTTGGTAAAACCTAAAATTAAATTTACAAAATTCTCTCAACATCCTTTATGTAATGGAGAAATACCCACTTTTACATGAAAAAGGATACAACTACTGCATGCTAAGGGTTTTACGTTACAGGAAGGAATCCTCACCAGAATACCTTGTAGAGGGTGATTTAACAACAGTATTGTTATGTAACATAGGGATAAACAATAATAGTAACAGAAGTAATATTCCAAAACTAGAGTGATGAGAGGGAAAGATGGGACTTTATTATAATAGATGGGGATAGTGGAAACGCATTAACATTTAACTAGTTTCTATGCATCAGGCACTGGGAATTTCATCCCAACAATACTCTAGGGCTGGTGTCACCAGACTATTTTGCAAACGAGGGAACTGAGCCATGGGGAAGTTTCCTGACTTGTCCAAGTTACCAGACACAGTTTACAACATTAACCTTTGCCAGCAGGATCTCACCCTATCTGAAAGTGGCTTTAGGTTTGCGGCACTGGTCTATAAAAAAACCAGAAATTAAGAACTGCTCTGCTTCACTAACTTTACTTCTATCTTTAAATCTTCACTTCTAGAAATTTTTAAGATAAGTTTAATTAAAACAAGTGACATCTGCAAAGCTGAATCAAAGCCAACAGGAAAACTAGAAAGATGCTACATTTGGTCTCACATCACATGGCTGTTTAACAATCTGAGGGATGCCAAACCCTGTGACAGTTGTAGTTATAAGTAATAGTAATGGTAATAGTGATAATAGCAGCTAATGTCTCTTCTTCTTTTTTTTTTTTTAAAGAGAGCAGGGTGGTGGGATGGGGCAGGAGGAAAGGAGAGAATCTTAAGCAGGCTCCACGGCCAGCACCTGACAAGGGCTTGATCTCACTGCCCTGAGATCATGATCTGAGCCCAACTCGAGAGTCAGTGGTTTAATGGACTAAGCCACCCAGGTGCCCCTAATATCTATCGAGTCTTACTCTCACGCTATTCCAGGCATGGTGATAAACTTTTTACAGATTATCATAGTCCCCATTTTGCTGAAGGAGAAACTGAGACAGAGAGTTGAAGTAACTTACCCCACATATCACAGTAAGTGGTAGAGATAGGATTTAAACCCTAAAGTATTAAGTGCATAGTCTTGAGTTCTCAGTAAGTAGACAGTATTGCTTCCTGAACTTTCCCCCCTCTATTGAGTGAGGAGAGTGGGGCAAAAGGGAGAAACTGGTTTATTTTCCCCAACCATTTAAAAATGTAAAGATAATTCTTAGCTCATGGGCCATACAAAAACAGGCAGCAGGCCACATTTGCACACATGGGCCATAATTTGCCAACCGGACTCTTCACTGTAAAGGAGACTGAAACAGTGGCCCACGTCAGGCTGTCAGTATTCTTGCCTTGCTTGAAATTCTTGTATAAATTAGTTGTGAATATTTAAAACTCAAGTTTCAAATAAAAACCCTGATCGATCCTAGCTTGCCTTTAAAGATTGGAAAACCAAACAACCCTGGGTCCCCCTCCCCTTTTTTATTAATGAAAATGAAGAATATTCTAAATTATTTAATAGGTAAAAAGCCCAGCTTCACTAGTTCTGCTTGGGCCCAGGAAGGATGGAGTTTGCGATCTCTGCTTAAAATGTCTAGCATTGCCCTGGCTGGCTAACACTGACGGCCTGCTTGGGAAATGTTTTTCCTAGCACTAAGATGAAAGCAAGGAAAAAAATGAATTGAAGGAGAAAGTTATAAATTGAAAGATAAAAACATATAGAGTAGTGTATACAGAACAGAACTACTACAAACGTGGGCTGAGAAAATGAATTTTAAGAAATGCAGATATAGACTGATTCTAGAAATCATTTTTCCCAGCACTAAAGCTGGGTCTTCTTTTGGATGCTGCAGTGATCCAAGGAATTACTTAACAATGTAACTTACCTTTTTGGTTTTTTTCTTAAATGATTTTAAACATGATAATCATATTTAAGGCAGAGAAAACAATTCAAGATTTAAGCTTTATTCTTAACACATTCTGCAAAAACATTTTCAAAAATAATTTTGGCATTAAAACAAACTTTCAAATATACAAAAACCCATCAAAACTTAATTTCTTAAAGTATGAAAATCAACTATGTCAACAAGTTTATGCAAATATTTTAAAATCTCCAAGTATTGCATATCTAACACTGTAATTAGTGTCAATTTCCCAAAATAAATTCCCTATTTAACTCAAAATGTTCAGTTATTTATAAATTAGGCAAATTTTATTTCAACATTAATTTCTCTTCTGATACATATACACATATACATTAGCTCTAAGTCATATAATTACTACTGGAAGCTCATTAATACTAAAAGATAAAACATTAAATGAAAAATTAGAATATCCCTATCATAAAAATAATTTCATTTCTATAACTCAAGATTAAAATTCTTCTACTTAAGAATAAAGTATGTGTAGTTCACTCTACACTGAACATTCTAAAGTGTATGTTCATTCTTACTTGATTTTCCCCCAAATGGTAAAATTATAGAATTACTTCATAAAGTTCTTTCTTCCCCTCAAAAATCAATTAAAGAGCTTTAAAGAAATCGCAACTGTTGAAAGTAATTTTGTTCATTCAACTGTTGGTAACATATAAAAAGAGGATTATATTATAGCTATCTTTAAAGCTATTAAGAAGATGTATCATAAATACTAATTAAAGAATAATCACATTAAATGATTTTTTAATTATGTTCTTAGGTCATATCTGTAATAAAATTTCTAATTTTCAACTTTCACCCATCTACCTTGTAAAAACATTCACTGTTAAGGTTTATGCAAAGAAAATAAGACAGCCAGGGAATAACTTTATACATAAGCTTCTGGAAAAACTAGCTCCAGTGTTAATATTTTCTACATCCTTTGGACAAAAACCACCTCATTGAGAAATTCGGAACTGTCAAATCCTTTAACAGGCAGTAGTTATGTATGACCTGAAAAAATTCTTTGATGGCCAAGTCCTTAACTCCTTCAGTCTAAGTTCTAATAAAAATTGCCAAGTTTACCTAAAAGTTTAGGAGGATGAATTCATCAATATTGTATTTGAAAAGACAAATATTTTCTGGATCTTCCTCTACTGACACTATGGTATGAAAAGCAGTCGAAGTTGCTTTAGTTATAATCTCAATTCAGAAAGTATTTCCTTTTGGAAAAAAAATGCCTTTTAAATACACACCCCAGACAGAACAAGAGAACAAGAGAAATAAAATGTCCCAGAATTACTACTTACTACATTTTTCGATGAAGATTTAAAGCAAGTCAAGCTTTAGTAACCTCTTAAATGGCAGCGCTGAATGCCACAACATCTCACGGGCTTATGATTTTGCTAATAATATACTGGCTTCTGTTTAGTCCAAACAATGTTTAAGATGACACTGTGAAGCCCCAGGCTGGAAACTCGTCCTCCAAATGTGCAACACGCAACCTCGTCCACCCTTTGTCCACCCTCTGCAGCAGCCAACCCGCTGCACGGATACCGGTGGGGCGGGGGTCCGGGCCTGCCAAGTCACGTGGCATGCAGCAGCGGCGGGGGCGTCAATTACTTTATCTCCCAGTACTAAACCCTCACACTTCAGCTATCAATACCTTCATGGAGAACCAGAATGCAGTAACTGTGAAGTTTTTACTGGCCACTGTTTACAAACACTAAATTACACAACTAGGTAATGATACGTACTTTGAAAAGAACCAAGCTCCCAAATCCCTTCTCTAAAGGTCAACACAAATCAGTAAACCTCATCGTGTATTTTATGTTCTTCTTTATCCCCAACCCTCCCCCAAAACACCACCAAAACGCTAAATTACCAAACCCATCAGTCAGCATATATATAAATATATGCATACAGGAAATACCAGAAAGTGCAAAGAACTAGGGTCAAAAGAGCCATGCTCTAATGGGTAACTCAGAACTTAACTGGGTTAGTAGTCCTGCACTTTTCTCCCCACTTCCATCCTGCCCCATCTTCTCTCCTACGCAAGCACTTTCCTTTTCTCAACCTTTTACGTCTACAACTATGATGCAGGGTGGAGGAGGGGCAACACTATTTTTTGGCAGTACAGTTTGCAGGGATATCTATGAAGCAAATTTAAGCTTTTTTTTTTTAAATATTTTATTTATTTGTTTGATAGAGACACAGCGAGAGAGGGAACAAAAGCAGGGGGAGTGGGAGAGGGACATTTTATTTCTCTTGTTCTCTTGTTCTGTCTGGGGTGTGTATTTAAAAGGCATTTTTTTTCCAAAAGGAAATACTTTCTGAATACTCCCCGCCGAGCAGGGAGCCCGACACCGGGCTTGATCCCAGGACCCTGGGACCATGACCTGAGCTGAAGGCAGACGCCCAACGACTAAGCCACCCAGGCGCCCCCAAATTTAAGCTTTTTGAGCCCTGATACTGGGAAACGTGTTTCACAATTAGGCATTACCAAAAAAAAACAAAAACAAAAGAGGTGTTAACAACTATTGCTCTAAAGTGAGGTAACCCAAAATAAAAATTTGGTTTTATTACGTAATACCTTGGTCCATTTCTTTTCTCTTTGACCCACTGCTACTTAATACGAAGAACAATGTAACATGCTAAATAAACATGGGGAAGAAAGGGAACAGTCTGGTTAGGATGAGGAAGTAGCTGTTATTTTTCACAATTAAAACAATTTAATTCCTGACAAATATAATTATGTAATCCTAACAGCTTCAGAGAATTTTAAAACTGGAAGAGTCCTTACAGACCATGTGGTCCTCGCATTTTTACATATAAACTAAAAACTTAAGCCCAAGATCAAGCAGTTATGTAATGACAAAACAGGGACTTCTGACTCAGTCCATTAGGTATTTTCTTTGATATTTGCACATAAATAACAGCTTTCCAAAGGAAAAAATTTTAGACACAAACATAAATGAATTGCTACCTGTAACATAAAACATGCATATAATTTCAAGTTCACCTATTAAAAAACAACAGAGGTCCTACTCTTTGCTATTTCTGTATCTCTGAGCTTTGTGCCAGTTGGGACAGGCAGAGGAAGGTGCAAAATTAAGGGGAAAATGCAGGAAAAGAAGAGTAAATAGCAAGCTAGTTGAGATCATCAATAGACATGACTGTTGGGAGTTGAGAGCTACTGAAAGGCAAGACTGAAAAACAGGGCAATGGAACCGCTTTCAGAGGGTTCTCAACCTGCAATGAGAAAAGAGCTAAAGAAATAACAAGAGACAGGAGCAACACTGAAGTATTGGAATGGGTGTTACATAATACAGCTGACTGAAGTGATCAGCATTCTTGGTGGTAGACAGAGACCAGAATTCTTTGGTAGATTCTAAGGTAGTAGAATCTGCATTTTTAAACCAGAATCCAAGCTGACACCAGGGCAGGTGACCCTGAAAAAGTGTACATTTTGAGAAATAAACATCATTTGGATATTGTGGTCCAGAAGGGTTTAAAGGTACTAAAAATTTCTTCTTCAGGAGTTCTGGTCCATAACTAGCTTTACTTGATTCTCTCAACCAACCAGGCAGGCAAGGATAAGCCCCAGGCAAACACACGAAGGCTGATTCTGTGCAGAATCCAGGCAAACTCAGTGGTTACCATAAAGTCACCCCAAGGAGCTACAGCACATTATGTAATCACAGCCCAAGCGCAGATGAAGCGATCAGAAGTTCTTTCACAATATCTGTTATTGAGCAAAGTCTTCATTTACCGTTAAGTGACCGATTATTAGGATTCTACTTTTGATGTAGAGCAATATTTTGTCACTCACTGAAGAAAAGAAGTCTTTGAGCTTATAGCTAGAAAAAGAATGTCATTTTTTTTTTTTTTTAATCTGCCTATTCACCCATGACTGCTGCGTGGTTACAAAGGAATATTCTGCCCTCAGAGCTTAGTTCCAGTATTTTTATTTGGGTATGGGATCTAAGAAAACAGAAAATGCACAGAGCTACGAATGGTTACTTTTTCACATCTGCTGTGACCACAAAATTTGAGTATGGTGAAACTGTGAGAAATTCTGAGAATCTGAAAACGGGGTTAATGTTTCAGGAATGACAGAAAATGTCAAAAGTCAGATTTACAGCTGCCTAGCAAATTAATTCTGACTTTTATCCAGAGTTCCAAATCTCCTTCAATACAGATCAAGAGAAAAGCCCTCTGAAGTGACATCATCCGATGCTTTCTCCCTCTTTTTTAAAGGGAAGGAATTACATTTATTTACAGGATTTTTAAAAGACATATAATAGGATTAATTTCTATATGTATCTGAGATTGTTATGACAGGGCACTTGACAATCTATTTTAGGTACAATGAATGTTAGATAAACATAGAGCTAAGATAATAATTTGCTACTGGAATTATCCTCTGTGCATTCCAGACATTTTCTTTTAAGACCAAGACTGTTTGCAATGGATTCAGAAAAACAATACCAATACCAAAACTCTTAATCCTTTTAGGGAATCCTTTTAGCTCACTGTTCCTATTTCAAGGTAAGGCAGTCATTTAAAAATCAACCCTTGGTTTTGTTTTTAACTAGAACATTTCCAAAAAATAAGTACAGGCACGTCCAAATTAACATTACAGTATCAAATTTTTTAATAGTATATTAGTGCCATATTTTTCAACCGTAATTTTCATTAAACCGTATTAAAAAAAAACACTTATTACTCACACCTGCACACAATTATTGGGTTTTTTGAAGTTAGAAAACTTAAGTTTACCCTACTGATAACAGATCTTGAAAAATGCTAAGGAAAAAGGAAGTTGTGCAACATAAAGAACTTCTTACAGTTAATTTCTACAGGATTGAATGTTTGCAGCCTAAAGATCTCGTAGAAAATAGGCTATGAGGCTTTCCTTTTTAACTCCTGAGACAATTACAATCATATTCTAAATAAATTATTATTGTCATCCGCTAAAAGTTAGCACAATTATAGTTCCACTTCTGATTTTTAATTAGGACTAAAAAGAGGGATTTTGTAAAAATAAAGGAGAATTTTATAAGGGACGTGAACGAGTTTCTCCCGTTTAGTTTCACTTAGCGTTAAGGGGTCCTCATAAATATGCTTATATAATTTAAAAACCAGTCGTGGGTTTTACACTAACATCTACATAGTAATTACTGATCTTTACGGGGAATATTTGTTTTAATTATAAAAATAGCCAAAGCCTATTCTGAACAGATCTTCACCTCACTTTCTCCCCTCAACCGCTCCTCAGCCCCCTCTCCAGACCCCAATGTGAAGTTCACCTGCCAATACCGAAGGGCCGTGGAAAAAGAGGTAAAGAAAATGCTTTTAAAATTAAGAGGCTTGCAGCAGCTGGTCTTAGTCCAAGTGCTGTTCAGCCTAGAAACGAAAGTAGGAAGCAACGGAGGTTTAGGCTTGGAATGATGTCAGCCATTTTAGGCACATTTATACTGGGAGGAAATGCCAAACTCTGTTGTTGTTTTTGTTGTTTTGCACGTCGCCGCCGGTCTCCAGGTGGAACGAACCCAGTTCCGACCCCACGCACATTCCCCCGACTGCACAACGACCGTGAATTCGGCACAATTCTTCGATCCCTCTCTCCAGGCCTCCCAAGCCCCCGATCCCGTGTTAGGCACCGCTTCCTGCACACGCACTTTCTTACAAAGGAGAAGCTGCGGCCGGACAAAAAAGAGCAGCAGCCCCAGAAGGACAGCCTGGCTCTCCCGGGGACCCTCGCCCGTGCCCTGAGCCTCCTCAGCGCGCAGAGCCGCCTCCGGCCCCGCGCACCCCTGCCGGCCGGGCCGAGCGCCCACTCCCCCGACCTCCCCGGACCGCGGACCTTGCAGTCTACCGCGACGGCATCGGGGGGGATGATGAGTGCCTCCTCGCCGCACTTGGACTCGTCCTTCTTGGCCTCCTTCTGGGCCAGAGCCGAGTTGAACGTCACCTTCACCATGGCGCGGCCTGGGGCGCCCTCGGAGGGCGGCGGCGGGCTCGAGGCGGGGGCTGCGGGCTCCTGGCTGCGACTGCAGCCTCCTCGGCCGGCCTCCGGGCGCGGCTCAGCTACGCTTGAGCAGGGGCGAGCGGCTCCGCGGCGGCTGAGGCGGCTACTGCGGCACCGCTCCCGCAGCCTCGCAGCTCCCGGGCGAGGGCGGAGACGGCTCTCACCCCCGGGGGCGGGGTTGGAGTGGGGAGGACAAGAGGGGCGGGGCCGGAGGCGGGCGGGAGGGGCGGGGCCGGGCGCCGCGCCAGACTCTGCCCCCGCCCCAGGTCCCACGCAGGATCCAGCTGGGGTGGGACGGGCGTTCCTTGGGTGCGGGCCTGGTTTTTCCGGTTCTGAGTTCGTTTCCAGCCAGTTTAACCTCGGGGCTCAATGTTGCAGGTCTGTAACAAAATCAGGTGAACTCTCCTGGGTTTGCCGCACACAGCGGATTAGGCCGGCCCTTTCCTGCTTGCTGCCCCCACCGCAAGTCTAAAGACTGGAACTTTTGGGCGTCCACACCTCCATTTCCTCTCTATTGTGGAAGAGACCCAGTGGAGCGCAGAAATGTTTAATACGCTCTGTCCTTGTGATCTGACTTTTTATCTTCCTAGGACCTCACCCAAGGGCGTTACCTCACTCAGACTTGCCCTGTCTTCTCTCCCTCCCTCGGAAGGTCAGTAACTTCCCTGCCTACTCCCAGAGCAATTTGGAGGAAGGCTCTTGGCACATTTGTATTTTGTAAATCTCACATTCCTGAAACAAAATGTTCCAGTCTTGTGCAGATTTTAACAAAACCCACGTGCACACCGGGCTGACTTGTGATTCAAAGGCAAAGTACTCGATGATGAGTCTTTAGTTGTTTTGTGCAAAATTAAAAAATATATATATTAAGGATAAAGCAAAATTACATTTTGAAAATATTTTACTTATAACTAATGTGAGAGAGGATACTGGCCTGCAGTGTTACTGGGTTAATGATTGTGTGGCCCTTTGGACAAATGGTTGATCTTACACCCTTCTCCCACCCCACTGTGTCCTGGTTCAACCTGAGATGTGGATATACTCTAGAATGTTTCAGCTGTGTCAACTCTGACCTGGGTCAACTGTGAAGAAAGTAGGTTGTGGCTGAGGTCCTTGGAAATGTGGCTCTGCTCAAGGAAAAGGTTAGGTCTCAGACTCTGTAGAATCAGACCCGAAATTCCTGTGAAATAGTTCAAGATCTTCATATCTTTCTGATCATATGTTTCCAAAGATTATACTGGACTGAGAGAGAAACCCAATCCAGACCTTAAGTCTGCTTAGGCATTCTGAAATTTCAGTGAAAATTAAGTGTTCAATTGAGAATGGCAAAAGTTGAATTCCAGGTCTCATGAGTTCTGACCCTAGCCAGCCATATGTCTTGTGGCAACTTACTGAAATTCCCTGGGCCTCACTTGTCCAGGGACCAACTCTGCAAGGTTTACTTTGTGAACTGGCATAGTTTCATAGATTTCCTGAGACACTACAATTGGAAACTAAGGAATTCTGATAGCAAGATCTGGAGGATTATAAATGATTATACATATATCCTTCCTGCTTCTCTTGTTATGATGGAATGATGGAAAAATATTCAAGGCATTTGCACTACATAGAATTAGGGAAGAAAAGAAAACAAAATTCAGGACACTATTAAACAAATCAGGAAACTAAGGCAAAGAAAGAATGAAGGCATTTGACAGAATCAGAAATTAACACCCCCCCCCCATTTCTATTCTACAAGACTTGGAAATAAAAAACATTCATTATTTTGGGTACTAGTATCCAGCAACAGTTTAAAATCAGTTGGCAAACAGTCTGGGAATAGTCTCCTGGTTTTGTTTCCCCATTTTATCTGGTGTGTCTACAAAACAGTGTAGTGCACAACAACAGGAGAGATAATAAAGAAGCTGGATCAAAACCAAACATAGCAAATACAGTCCCATGATTTAATAAAAGATTGTCTGTTGACCCTGGAAGGAGTAGGGGAGGAGGAAAGTTTGATGACTCAACAAAAGAAAGTTAAAAACATAGTGATAGCTTACCATTGACTACTGAATGTAAAGGGGCTTCCAGAAGACCTTTATTTTCCTTTATCATGGTGATTTTGGAAGAATAAGGAGACTCTATTTTATTTTATTTTTTTAAATTTTTTATTTATTTGCGAGAGAGAGAATGAGAGACAGAGAGCATGAGAGGGAGGAGGGTCAGAGGGAGAAGCAGACTCCCTGCTGAGCAGGGAGCCCGATGTAGGACTCGATCCCGGGACTCCAGGATCATGACCTGAGTCGAAGGCAGTCGCTTAACCAACTGAGCCACCCAGGCGCCCAAGGAGACTCTATTTTAAAGGTGATCCTTGCTTTACATTTCACGTTGATGTTAGTGTTTTTCTGTTTAACCAGGAGGGAAGACAAAACAGAATCAGAGAATTAAATTCAAGAATCTTAGATCATTTGGATTTGTATGATGTGCTTGGAGACGGATTTTTTTTTTAGGTTGTTTGCATCTCCGTACTTTCAATTCATTCTCTTTCAGGCTTAGCAGGAGAATTGGAAATTTTTGCAAATTTAGGGCCCTTGGTGCGAGGACATCACTCAGTATGCCCTTTGAAATGTGCTCTTGATACTTTCTGTCTTAACCCAGTGTGTGCCTGTGGCTGGGCCTCCTGCAGCTGTCTCAGCTTTTATTTAAGAAGTATTTCTTCCAGGGGCACCTGGGTGGCTCAGTCGGTTAAGCTATTGCCTTCTGCTCAGGTCATGATCCTGGAGTCCTGGGATGGAGTTCCGCTTTGGGCTCCCTGCTCAGCGGGGAGTCTGCTTCTCCCTCTTCCGCTCCCCCCTCTTGCGCTCTCTCTCTCTCATTCTCTCTCTCAAATAAATAAATAAGAATATTAAAAAAAAAAGTATTTCTTCTAGGCAATGGTGAAGGCTTCACCTTGCCTCTCTTCAGGTATAAGCAAGCACTGTTCTTCTCTCCATAACTTTAGATAAATCTTTATTGATTCTAAATTTCTTATCTCCCAGGTTTATATTTCTTACCACCTCCCTACCTCAATACCATATATGTTTTTCAATTATTTTATTTTATACCATGTCATTGTTTTCCTTGATGAACTGACGTAATTATTTTTTTTCAGGGTTTTGTTGTTTTCTCTCAGAATCTCAGGCTGTAATATGCCTTTGGGAATTGTCCTAATAATAAATTCAGTTCTCTTGATTTGATTGACTGTGGCATTTGGGTTTTTTGTTTTGTTTCTTTTTGATGGTGGAAAGACTGGATACTCTCCACAGTCTTTTAGTTGCCATCTATTAGCTTCCCTCCTCCAAAGTATGGCTTTCCAAGTACATCCATGCTTGGGACATGTCTCTTCACATTTAAAAGAGAGGGAGAAAAAAAGAGAGAAAAGATGAGAAAAACAAGTCAAAGAGAGAGAGAGAGAAATGGCAAAAAGGCACAGAGATGGTCCAACAGGCAGAATCCACTCAAACAACCTGAACCCTAGTCTTGCTTAAACTTCACCATGCCTCATATTTTACCAGTAATACTTGAATAAGCCAAGTGTTCATAATATGACATTGAATGAGGTCTAGAATGACCTGGAGGACCTGGTGAAGTTTCATAGAGGAGACAGGATTTTAGTTGGAGGGATGGAAAAGATTTGGATGCAGAGAAAGGAAGAGAGAACAACAGCCAGAGTGAAGGAAACAGCATGAACAAGGACACCAAGACCACCTTGAGAGAGGACTGCGCGGGGGCCTCCAGTGGATACATGCTGAGTAATGTGGGGCATAACAGCAAGATAGGGAGGATAGAGCCATAAATCTCTATGTCGTGTTACAATGAGTAGTGTGGAATTTTTTTTCTGACAGAATTGCTGAAAGTTTCTGCAAATAACCTGTTCAGAACAAAACAAAACAAAAAGATTTCTCTGTAAAGATTGATTGGCACTCTGAGCGAATGAGAAAGAAGGAAACACCAAACAGAAATTTCCAGGCCATTGAAAAAAGTTTCCCTCTTTTTTTTCTTAATGCGGATAAATTAGATACATTTCTAATACTCATATGTTAGAAGAAGGGATACTGTATAAACCAACATTACTAACAACATATAATAAAGATCTTGTGTGTGTGTATAAGTCAAGCAAGGTAAAAGAAATATGCACAGAAGTTGGCTATCATAAGAAGTCTGCCTTACTCCAGTGAAATCTTACTAAGTGTCATATTGGGCTTTACCCAGGAAGGCTAGAACTTCCAGGCAAATGACATAGAAGTGTTGCTGTTATCATAGTCATTATTTTGGCAACATGGATTGTGGGAGGAGGCACTGATATTTCTCTGTCATGACTGCATATATGATCTACAACCCTCCTCCCCACCCCCACCATGCCCACAATGTGTGTATGTGTATAATCTAAACTTCAAGGCCCTGCGTCATCAAGCCAGACTTAAGTCCCCAGTGCTCTGTCCACTCTATTCTGGCTGGCTTTCAGTATAGGAATTTGCCCTCCTTCTATCTTTACCAAAATTATTATTTTAATTAGTACGGAGAAAGCAACAGTTTGCCATTTTTAATTCCATTTTGCTATAACAGAAGAGGAATAGGAAGTTAGTACTAAGAAATTTCTTTCAGTGGGTTTCTTAGATGTTTGATTAAATTTGCACACTGTTAATTCCATCTTCTTGTGCACTTCCCTAAAATGAGATAAACCCGACACACATAGTAGGGCACATATAAAAAGCACATGAAAGCAGACTCCATTTAACACCAATTTTAATTACCCCAGGATCTGATTAAAAGGCCCCATGAGATCCCTATATTTTTTTCCTTATTTTTTAATCTTTTCCCCACAGCAGAGACAAAAACAATGCTAACTTTATATGGATTCTGGTGAATTATTTAACACTGTGACGCTTTAATGAAATAAATAATATCACTTAATCCTAACTCTGAAAATATTGTTTAAAATGCAGCTACATTTGGGGCTCCTGGGTGGCTCAGTCGGTTAAGCAGCTACCTTTGGCTCAGGTCATGATCCCAGAGTCCTGAGGATGGAGCCCCACGTCGGGCTCCCTGCTCAGTGGAGAGCCTGCTTCTCCCTCTCCCTCTGCCTGCCTCTCTGCCTACTTGTGCTCTCTCTCTCTCTGTCAAATAAATAAATAAAATCTTTTAAAAAAAATAAAATGCAGCTACATTCATTAGGGGAACATATGGCAGTATACATTATCTCTCAGAAATATTTTGTAAAAACTGCTAAATAATTTTAAAAATTATTTTGTCTAGAACCTGTATGATAATGAGTGAGATAGTCTAATCAGGGTTTGATATTCCACATCTCTAAATATATTTGTATATTATACCTTATATTTCATACATACTCATTAATTACATCTAAGACATGTGCAATTAAAAAAATATATATGTGCAATTTAAATCTAAGTCAAAATAGAAGAAATGCTGGGCAGGAAATCAAAAAACAAATGTGGCTGGCTTGGGACACTTAAATTTCTGAAAACTATAAGTGTGAAGTCCCATGTTTTCAGACTTAACAGCCAGAGGACTTTGCCTTGTGTGCAAACAATGTTCTAACTAATAGAATCACAGTCCTGGAAAAAGGCTTCAAGAAGTTCTCATAGTTCTTTTTCTGCCTAGTCCAAGAACAGATTGCAATTCAACCTAATGGGAAGGTCATGCTTGTTTAGACAGACTTATTTTTAAAGGCCACTATGAAATTACCTTCCTTATGATCATTAAACAAAAATATTCAAAAATCAAAAGAAAAACTTGAATGATTTTGGTCTCCTGCAAAACTGTGGTCATTGGAACTGTGGTCAGAGATCACTAAAGTGACCTTTCCACCTTCGAACCCCAAGATACATTGCATCTGGCAGTAGTTACTAAACAAGAAAATCATTCATAAAGCAGCGTAATTAGCAGCACAGAAACAGTAAGGGCTTTTGTGTGTGTGTATGTGATTTCTAGGTGGCTTCTAGTATAGATGGTTTTCAGCCATAGATATTGATGAGAAGGCTGTTTCTTATTTACTCAGAGTTATGTCCTAGATCAACATGGCAGTCTGTGCCTACCTATAACTGTCCCCTGTGATCCTCACCCTTAGTAGACACAAAGACCTGGGAAAGGCCTCACAACGGGTTATTGACAAAGAAACCCTTAGAACTGACGGACACAGTTAACCTATGTTGCCCAGATCAGACTCCATGCTGCTGCACTCCCAGGGCCAGCAGTGGTAGGGCACGTCCTTGAGAACTGTGTTTCTTCAGTTGGGTGATATTGCCAGATCCTTGAGCTGGTGAAATGAGCTGGTTTCTTCTTTTGTCCCAATACTCTCTATTTAAAAAAAAAAAAAAATTTTTTTAAGATGGTTTTGATGCTGAAGACTGTTAAAAATATTTGTCTCTTTAGTTAGGTGATAATGGTAAAGGAATTTGAGAATTTATAACCAAAGGAGCTCCAGGTGAGATTAAAGTGTAAGAAGTACATTGTGCCCGCTGACCCATGCCAGGGACAAAAAGAGGTCTTAAAGAAATGTGTTTAAGGGCCTCCCTGTTGCAGACTGCTCCCTACGAAGCACTCAGATACAAAAGGAGTTATTTATTCCCCAGTCCATACTGGGCAAATTAGCCTGGGTCCCAGACCACTTTAAGGGACCTGAAAAAAAAATATGGGAAATGCAAATAAGCCCACCACAGCTGGAGAAATCTACTTGGATTTTTACTTTGAATTTGGTACAATCCACTTTCTTCTGTTATGCTTTGAATCACTGCATAACAGAGAGAACTTATACCCAACAGAAAAATTGTTTGTACTTTGAGGCAGACAGCATCTAAAGAGACGGTTTCTGTGTAATCATTCATCTAGTTTTCCTCTGGCTTATTTTAAGCAAAGGGAGAGAAAGTTTGACTTATTAAAACTCCAGAGAACCAAGAACCAAATATTTATGTAAAAACCTCTTTTTTATTTTTGTAATTTCCCTTAAAGGATGTTTCAGACAGATAAAATAAGAGCTGATTCAGGACATACATTTTGAAGGCCAAGGGAAATTCAGGCATGTTAGGTATATTAAACACGGAAGTTTGTCCTTAGGATATTCTTGGGGCTGGTTGATCACACTGCATAAAAGGCCTATAAAATCTGTCTCGAGAAAATACCTGACCTAAGCCAGAAATAGCACGCTTAACTGCCATTTGCATTATAAGACCACACACAGAGAAAAAAATATTATAAAAGAAAATCTGATAAGATGCTAAAAGATATAACAAGGAAGTGGTCTGCCTTTGGTTTCCTCAGTGAAAACAGCAAAGAAAAAAGAGCATTTCTTCCCCTTTCTAAGTACTCACTCAGGGCCAGTTTTTTATGGAATAGAAGAACTGAAGGAACAAATGCAGGAAGACATTCCCTGAAAGAACAGAACTGCATAAAACTGCAAATAAACCTCCAGTCAATAGAAAAGAAACAAAAACTACTAGTCATTCTAGAAATACCCATACACTTAGGAACTTTCCTAAAGTAGTAGAGTCTCAGGGCACCTGGGTGGGTCAGTCCTCAAGCATCTCGTATGCCTTTGGCTCAGGTCATGACCCCAGGGTCCTGGGATCAAGCCCCTGCTCAGCAGGAAGCCTGCTTATCTCTCTCCTACTCCCCCTGCATGTGTTCCCTCTCTTGCTGTCCTCTCTGTCAAATGAATAAATAAAATCTTTATTTAAAAAAAAAAATAAAGTAGTAGAGTCTCAGTTAAAGCTCCTTAAGTCACCAAAAAGAAGGACAATAGGAGCACCTGGCTGGCTCAGTCAGTAGAGCATTGATCTCTTGATCTCAGGGTCTTGTGTTCAAGCCCCATGTTGGGCATGGAGCCTACTTAAAAAAAATTTTTTTTTAAAAAGATAAAAGGGCGGGTGATATTTCAATGTGACTATACACTACTCAGATGGGAACCACTTGTTCTTGACTCTCTCAATGCCTCATCTTTCAGTGCTGTGGGTCAAACTACCTATGGAGCATGCTTCTCCAGATAGACCATAACCAGTTTTTCCTTTCTTTGCATTAGTCAGTTTTTAAACTTTGAAACTCATTTCTTTCTGTAAGTGAATTAATTATCTCCTACAAAGAGAAAGATGATACTTTGGAGGCATAATAAAACATTGCGTTATAGTCATTACCAAGAAATAGCCTGACCATCATTCTGAGAGACCAGAGTTAATTTTATGAAGGATTAGAGTACATGTAACAGAAACAAACATATGTATACTGCAGACAAGGAGTCTTAATGGCATTTATCAAAGCAATTCAATTCAGTTTTTTGAAAAACCCCTTGCCACAGTTCCTATATACTTTATAAAAGTCACACCCAGAATAAGGGGGGTGAGAAAGGTCCCTAGTCAATAGCAAGTAGGTAGGTGGTTGCAGAAGACCGTGCAAAGATCTAGAAATAAAGGAAGATAGAATGAGCAAAGGGGGTGTAGGAAATGAGAAGTGGAAGAAAGGACACATGTCATTAAGAATGAGTAGTTCTGTGAGGCAAGAATTTGAACTCATAAGTCCCGTTGTCTTATGGAATGCACCCAAAAAGAAAGGAAACAGCTCTGTTGGTTGAAGACAGAGTTCTAAGAAGTTTTTCTTACAGAGTTCCCTAGGAAAGCCAGTATTTCAGAAGCACTGGGATCCATGATCCGTGATTATTTTCAAACAATTGCAGAGAGAGTGAAGACTAATCTCCTTGAAGCCATGTCATAATGAAGAAGACAACGCAGTGGAGACTCATCGCTCAATTGCAGTTAAGCCCATGCCGAAAGGCACAGAACAGACCAGGTTATGTTCCTAAGGAGATGATGCTCTCATTGGGGGAACTTCCCCCTCCTAAGCCAAACAGAAGAATGTCACTTATAGCAGGCTCCCTCTGGGAGGAACCTAAGGAAAGTCACACAAAAAAGGAGAGGAAACCAAAAGAGCGTTTTTAGTCTCACACATCCTGTGCCTTTTTCAGCTGCTATTTTGAAGGATAAACATTACTTTTGTGGTTACATTTTTTCCTAGGTTAAAGAAAAACAAAACAAAACAATATGGTCGTGAAAAGAAGAGACAGGAGAAGAAGAGCTAATGACCTTGGAAATGCAGGCCACTCTCCTGGTTTGAAAAACAAAACAAAACCAAGAAAGGAAACTTAAAAAAAAAAAAAAGTGATAGAGAAACCCATGAAGGCCTTGCGCCTATCTCCAGTGCCTTTGGGGGGGTTGGGAGGGGAGCCCAGCTGGTTCTAAAGTAACCTACACACAGATACTCTGCCAAATGGGAATCTCTGTGAGCAGAGAAATGACACGCCTTACCTGAACAGCGGCATTCCATTTGTAGGTTTCATTCGCTTGGCATTTTAGAGGCAGGGTGTTTTGTTCAGGTTTTAGTGAACCTAGAGTGTTCCCATATTCTTCTTAACTAGATAATTAAAGCCAATTTTGTTTAGGAAGAATCCTAAGATCTTAGCGGAATCTTCTCCTGGGTCTAAAGGCAACTTACTTTACCCCTGTGGGTCACTTCCATGCAGGCTTCTGGTTTTATAGTAGATACCAGGGTTGGCTCCTATTACTATATCTGGGAACCCTGCTCCCATTGCATAGGACCCCACTAAAGGTAGAGTCTCCTGATAGATCAGAGAATTTGAGAAATAGCCAGGTCCTTAGAGATCAACCCATATGGAATTGTCGGAGCAGTGGGTGGAAATGCCTGCTGGCCTACATAATATTGAGACTTCCTGAGAAATTATTCAATGTGGCTGATAACATAGGCATTGAAAGATAGTGCAGAGTGGTTTCCTTTAGTCTACGGTGTGATTGACTTGTAATGGTGCCATGAGGTCAGGATTGGAAGAAGAAAAGAGCTCCAGGTGCCCCCAGAGGTATGGTTCTTAAATCTTCTGATAACTGAAAATGTATTATTCATTGACATTGTATTCATTTCCTATGGCTGCTCTAACAAATTATCATGAACTTGATGGTTTAAAACAACAAATTTATTCTGTCAGAAATCTGGAGGCCAGAATTCCTAAACCAATATCACTGGACTGAAATCAAGGTGTTTACAGGGCCTTGCTCTCTCCCAGAGGCCTTGGGGAGAATCCATCCATTGCCGCTTCCAACTTCTGGTAGCTGCTGACATTCCTTGGTTTGTGGCCTCATCATTCAAATCTTCAAGGCCAACATCTTCAGCTGTTCCTCTGCTCCTTCTTTCCCCTCCTCCTCCTTGTCCTCCTCTTCCTCCTTCTTCTTCATCTTCTTCTCCTTCCTTTTTCTCTCAGCTCCCCCACCATGTGTGTGTGTGTGTGTGTGTGTGTGTGTGAGATCACCCTCTGCCTGTCTTATATAAGGACACTTGCAATGACATTTAGGGCCACCAGATAATCCAGGATAATCTCCCTGTCTCAAGATTCTTAACCTAATCACATCTGCAAAGACTATTTTTCAGAATAAGGTAGTATTTATAGGCTCTAAGACCTGATATCTTTGGGGTCTTTTTTCAGCGGACTACAGACATATGTTCCATTCTCTCTCTCACATACATAGCAATATACAATACCCTAACTATTCTAGGAGTCATCACTGGACTACTTTGAGAACAATTTAAAAGCCTGCAAATGTTCAGAGGGAATCCATATGTTTTTCACTATTTGGGGAATTCTGTACAAAATTACTTGTAATGCCTTCAAAATATTATTGAATAGGAAACTGGATGATAAAATAACCTTTCTGGCATTTCTGACTCTGGCAAAAGCTTGAAGTAGTATCTTTGTATCTAACTAGTCACCTTCATTATCAGAAAATATGGTATTAACCATAATGATGTTGATGATACTCCATAAAGGAGTACAGATTGGCTTGTAAAAGATGAGTTTATTTAAAAATGCAAATTTCAGGGGCGCCTGGGTGGCTCAGTTGGTTGGGCAACTGCCTTTGGCTCAGGTCGTGATCCTAGAGTTCCGGGATCAAGTCCTGCATCGGGCTCCCTGCTCTGCGGGGAGTCTGCTTCTCCCTCTGACCCTCCCCCCTCTCATGTGCTCTCTCTCTCTCTCTCATTCTTGCTCTCTCAAATGAATAAATAAATAAATAAATAAATAAAATCTTTAAAAATGCAGATTTCAGGGGCTCTTGGCTCTCAAAGTTCCAGGAAATTAGAATAGGCATAAAAAATATAACCAATAGGTATTTTTGTGATTTTTCTAAGCTAAAAGTTGTTAATGGCATCATTATCAAAATGAGAGATAAGAGGGCTTTTAAGAGATGGTCTGAATTTCAACCTGTTTGAAAACAAAACAAAAATAAATTAGGGAAAGAAAGTGGAAAGAGAGAGAGAGAAGCAGAAGCAGAGTTACAATTATGGTATTAGGTAAAATAGATCAGAAACTAAAACAATACATATGAGAAACAAGATTGCTATGTGATGGTAAAAACTATATTAACAGGTAAAATATTAACATTAAATCTAACTGTCTTCAAGAAATAAAGCAAACAAATACCTAAAACAAAAGTTAATGGAGAAATACAGGAAGAAATAAATAGAAATATATTCATAATGGAAGACTTTAAAATCCCACTATCAAAATGGCAGATCAATTAAACAATAATTAATTACTGAACCATGAAATAAAGTAGAATTAACAGACATGGAGAGAAAAAAATAGATTTTCTCCTTGAGAAGTAGGATGAGATTCAAAGATGCATAATACATGAAAGACCATAATTCTACATGTCACTTTGTCTATAATACAGTAACAAAAATAGAATTTAAAAGTAACCAACCATCTGGAAAGCATAGAACACTCTCTTAAATACCTGAGTCTGAGGAGAAATCAGAACTACTGACGGAACAGGTTATATATTACCAAAAGCCAATTGAATATGCTAGAAAGTTCAGTAAACATTGTGGTTGATGGTCCAACATTCTTTCCACTCCAATGATATTGCAAGGGATTTGTTTCTGAATTGGGTACATCCACAATTTTTGCCAATGAATGTAAATCTGTGAAGAAAAACTTTCCTGCTCCTATGAGAGAATCAAAAGAGGAGATGGCCCATCTACTTCCTCTAGACTTGTCGTATCTGGATATGATGCTTGGAGTTACCTAGCCATTTTGTTGCCAATATTAGTAAATCTAAGAGCTGGATAGAGCCTGGGTCTTTGATGGGGTTACTGAAATGATAGACTGATCAACTGCAGATCTTGTCCTATCAAGACCTCTTATTAAGTTAAACTATGTCCTTCTTAAATCAGTTTTTATTGAGTTTTCTGTTATCGCACTATAAAGAATCTTGACTGATACAACAAGTATAAAAGAAAATTTAAAAAAAGGAAAGAAAATGTGCATGTCATAATGCAATTTTTAAAAAAGCAACAAAATAGAGTCATGTGTGAAAATATGTAACTGTTAGGAATGGCTAACAAAGAGGATTTACTTTGGGCTGAGCACTGAGCTAAGTATTTTATATACATTAACTCATTTATTTTTTTAAAACATTTTATTTATTTATTTGAAAGAGTGTGAGTGAGAGAGAGAGAGAATGAGCAGGGGGAGCGGGAGAGGAAGAAGCAGGTTCCCCACGGAGCAGGGATCCCGACACAGGGCTCGATCCCAGGACCCCAGGATCATAACCTGAGCCGAAGGCAGTCACTTAACCGACTGAACTACGCATGTGCCCTACATTAATTCATTTAATCCTCAGAATACTTTTAATGAGATGGCTGTCATTTTCAGCCCCATTTAACAGATGACAAAGGTATCTGTTGCTAATTTTTTTTTTAAAGATTTTATTTATTTATTCATGAGAGACAGAGAGAGAGAGAGAGGCAGAGGGAGAAGCAGGCTCCCAAGGAGCAGAGAGCCCGATGCGGGACTCGATCCCAGGACCCTGGGATCATGACCTGAGCCGAAGGCAGACGCCCAACCATCTGAGCCACCCAGGCGCCCTATCTGTTGCTAATTTGCTGGTGATTGGCAGAGCCAGGATTTGACCCCAGGCAGTCTAATGCCCGAGTGTTCTTACACCTGATGCTGTACTGCCTCTTACCTCTCTGTATTTCTGATTAAAAAAAAAAGTGGTTATTCCAAACAAAGGATTAGACAAATACAAGCATACCTCGTTTTACTGTGCTTCACTTTCTTGTACTTCACAGATACTGAATTTTTTACAAATTAAAGGTTTGTGACCCTGTGTCAGCAAGTCTATCAGCACCATTTTCCAGTACCATTTGCCCACTTCATCTCTCTGTCACATTTTGGTAATTCTCACAATATTTCAATTTTTTTCATTATTATTATATTTTTTATCATGATCTCTGATCAGTCATTCTGACTCACTAAAACCTCAAATGACGGTTAGCATTGTTTAGCAATAAAATATTTTTAAATTAAAGCATGTACCTTTTTTGATATAATGCAATTGCACATGTAATAGATTATAGTATATTGTAAACATGACTTTTATAGGCACTAGGAAACAAAAAAATTCATTTGACTCACTTTATTGTGATACTCACTTTGTTGCAGTGGTCTGGAACCAAACCCACAATACCTCCAAGGTATGCCTGTGCATGTGAACGTTCCGAATTGCACTTGATGCATGGTTAAAAGAGGTAAGGACACTGTATCAATTATCTATTGCTGGGTAACAAGCCAGCCCCAGATTCTGTGGTTTGAAACAAAACAATTATTTATTTTGCTTATAAATCTTTAATTTGGGCAGAGCTGAGCAGGGATGCCATACTTCTGTCGGCCAACAGCATTAGCAAGAGTGACTAGTTGGGGTGCTAGTGCATAAAGGTGACTCACTCACATGGTTAGCAAGCTGGGGCTGGCTGTGTGCTGAACTCAGCCAGGACTGCGGGTTGAGGCCCTCCGTTCTGTTCCACCCCGGCCTCTTTACAGTTTGGTAGGGCTTCCTCCCAGCTAGGTGGCTTACTTCTAAGAGCAGGTGTTTCTTTTGATAAACTTCTTTTGAACCCAAACATTCTATAACCTAGCTTTGGAGGTCACACAGGGTGAACTCAAAATGTAGAAGAAAAACATAGAATTAAGAATTAAAATTTTAAACCCAGTGTTTGGCAGGGTTGATAACACACTGTAAATTGGTTTGAGTTTTTTAGAAAGCTGCTTCATGGTATTCATACCCTTCAGCACAATAAAAAACATTCTTACACTCACAAGATGTCAGTAAACATGATGATTCCATTCTGTTTAATATGCTTTTACCTCTGAATGGGAGGAGGGTCCAAAAAGAAGGTTTGGGGCAGTTTGGTTGTTAGAGACAGATTAGGAAAACACGATCTACCACAACACTTTCATACGTGTGAGAATACAGATAGGAAGTCATTGAGAGGGAAAATGTGTTCACAAATGTAAGAAAAAAAAAGTATCAATTTAAAAACCTCCGAAAGAATTAAAATTTTAAACCCAGTGTTTGGCAGGGTTGATAACACACTATAAATTGGTTTGAGTATTTTAGAAAGCTGCTTCATGGAATTCAGCACAATAAAAAATATTCTTAAACATGATTCCATTCTGTTTAATAATTATATGGGTAGTAAAAATGGCAATTTTGTAGACTTGAGAATATAAGTAAACACACATACACACTGGATAACAAAACAGTACAAAATAATATGCATAAAATATTAGAACTATGCAATATGCATTCATATATACTGACAGATTAAAACTGAATATGGGGCAATAGAAATAGAATTTAATGGCTTTGTGTTCTTTTTTTCTATAAAACTGCTTAAATGTATAGTATTGATAAATAATTTTAATATACTATATAAATTAAATATGCCACAAATTCAACAATCACAAATACAGTACATTAAAGAAAAAAACTCATAAAAATAGAGCCATTCTACTTTATCATACATAGGTTGATATATACTACTTATTAAAAATGTTAACTGTTTAGGGGTGCCTGCCTGGCTCAGTCAGTAGAGCATGTGACTCTTGATCTCTGCGTTGAGCCATGTAGGGCACAGAGATTACTTTAAAAAAAAAATGCTGAATATTTAGTTAAAAATAATTTGCTTGCCTTTTAGAATTTAGAAGAATTATTGAGAAGATTGGAAGACTGTTGGTATGACTTAATAACAGTCTATGGAAGTTATTCCCCCGACCCACCTCCAAGATGGGGGATGTGCAGAAAGGCCTCCCTACCCACCTGCCCCAGTTCCTCAAAATTACAAAAATTATAAAGATGAAGAGGAATTCATTCTATTGCTTGAAAATAACAAAATACACTATCAGGAGATCTGAGGTTTTAAAAAATTTCAGAAATATTGAAAGCTTATATTATCAGATTAACAGAGCAAACCTCAGTTCTAAAGCTAGCAGATTGTACCCAGTGTGCATGCTGATGTCAAGGGCAGGGAGAGCTGCTGTGTGGGGTGGGGAGGAGGTATGTGGAAACTCTCTGTATTTCCTGCTCTGTTTACTGTGGACTTAAAACTGCCCTAAAAAATAAAGTCTATCAATAAAAAAGTAACAACAACAACAACAAAAACCCTAGTACATCAGAGACTTTGTAAGGTGAGAATGTTTTAAATTCAGAAGCATTGAATAAAGGAGGCAGTAAGTTCTTTGGGTAACTCCTTTCTAAGCAGAAAGCAGTAAGAGCATTTACCTCCAGCACACTTGGTAGGGAAAGGCAGGGACCTTTTCAGGGCATGCATTTGCAGCTGGGGGTATGTGATATCGCTCTCAGTGGGGGTGGGAAAGAGGAAGCAAGAAAAGTTAGAATTGGGGGCCATATCTGTGGTATTTCGTTGGGCATAAGTGGTGATCAGGGGGAGAAGTGCCTAAAAAGATTCCTTTGGAGGACAATAATGAAAAAAAGGTTGAGAAACATTGTTCCAGAGAGAAGTGAAATGCAGAAGGAATGGGAGCGAAATGGGGAGATTCTCTTAGCACCTCTACCCTGGCCCAACCACAATGACCAGAGACAAGCTCACTGGAACAGAACGTCTCCCACAGACAGGGGTGCTCAATTACAAAGATAAGTAGCAAACCAGGAATCATCAGGCTTTTAAGGAAAAGCAACGCCATGAAAGACAGGCACCAAACCCAATAAATATAAGCATGAATCCAAGGATATAGTTACTAGAGCAAATAGGATTTTAAATTAACTGTAGGGGCGCCTGGGTGGCTCAGGTGGTTAAGCATCTGCCTTTGGCTCAGGTCATGATCCCAGGGTCCTCAGATCGAGCCCTGCATCGGGCTCCCTGCTCGGTGGAGAGCCTGCTTCTCCCTCTCCCTCTACTGTTCCCCCTGCTTGTGCTCTCTCATTCTGTCAAATAAATAAAATCTTTAAAAGTAAAAAATAAAAATAAATAAATTAACTATATCAATAACCTCAGACATATGAGAAGATACTACAACCATACCAGCAGACAGTTTTTAATTAAGGAATCAGTTGTCGATCTTGAGAACAACAAAATGTAATAATTGAAATAAAAGCCCTAGTAGATAAACCAAACAGCAAATAAATAAAATGCATTTTAATTGCATTAATAAATTTTTTGAAAAAAAAGAAAAAATGTATACCTACATATAGACATGCTAGAGTAGTTTTCTAAAATAAGACCTAAAAGGGCGCCTGGGTGGCTCAGTCGTTAAGTGCCTGCCTTCGGCTCAGGTCATGATCCCAGGGTCCTGGGATCGAGTCCCACATCGGGCTCCCTGCTCAGCGGGAAGCCTGCTTCTCCCTCTCCCATTACCCCTGCTTGTGTTCCTGCTGTTGCTATCTCTCTCTCTCTGTCAAATAAATAAATAAAAATCTAAAAAAATAAAAAATAAAAAATAAATAAGCCCTAATGGTCCCTGCT
Source organism: Neomonachus schauinslandi (assembly GCF_002201575.2). NCBI lineage: Eukaryota > Metazoa > Chordata > Mammalia > Carnivora > Phocidae > Neomonachus > Neomonachus schauinslandi. The sequence goes on along the minus strand of NC_058405.1, from coordinate 57,928,985 downwards.
AGTAATATAAGATCAAAAAGTTTTAGTTCCCTTTTCTATAAGAGGGAAATGTCTCATAGGACAACTTTAGAAATTGTTTACTTCATGGAGTTGTTGGGTAGAATCATTATCACAAAATGCACCTCAGCTGCACAGTTTACCAAGTAAGACATTTTTTCTTTCTTTTCCATCATGGTGCCATTGTCTTACTGTATGACTAAGATTTCTTTTGCTGTTACACAGTGGGATCTTAGCATCAATAAAGAGGTTTGAAATGATTCAGTAACTCTCTAACTTCATTGCATAATAGTAGTGAGTAGAGCGCTGAGTCATTTGGAGAAGAAATAACATGTCTTAACTCAGGTGAATAAGAACACCTTTAATAACAGTAGCCCCCAGATTGCATATTTACTGCATTCTACAATTAGCAGTTAACTGCAATAAGAAACTAATTATCCACATATTATAGCTTCACAAAGTAGAAAGGGAGAGCTTGCATGATTTTTGTAAACTTGTCAAACAACAGGAAAATTGGAACGTCCTGTAATTTCCAACTTGCCAACATTCCTTTGGACTTCTACAATGGACTTGTAGCTCAGACAGACCTAATTGCTCTCTGATAAAGATAGGAGCTAATATATATTGAACACTTACTTTCCAGACATGGTGCTAAATGCTTTATATGTATTAACTCAGGTAATGCATCCACAGGACATCTCACCAGGTATTAATTCTACTATCCCCATTTTACATGTGAGACAACTGAAGCCCAGAGATGTTCAAGCAATGTGGCAAGGTCTTATAGCTGGTCACTGGCCGAGTCCAGTGTACATCCAGCAATCTGGCTCCAGAGCCTGCGCTCTTAACTTTGTGCAAAGTGGAGACCCTTTGGGGCTGTGGAATGGAGGGGCTGGGGGCTTGGACAAGTTTTTATGAAGTGGGAGTCAAGAAATGAATTGTACTGTTTGGCAGTCCAGACGTGACAGGAAGAGTGGTTGCTGACCAATGGAAAATGTTGATTCTGCTTTTAACAGATTGCTCTATCTTACTACATCTCTGTTACCTTTTCTCTTGACTTCTCTTCTTCCTTTTTTTCTGTGGATTGATATCGAGCCTGAGGAGGGCTGGTCATCAGTAACAAGCTGGCAGTCCTCACGTTCCGAACAGTGTGTGCACATGGAAAAGGAGTTTAGACAGAGCAGAGGGAGGCTCACAAAGGGTGGTCTTTCACATTTCAAAGCAAAATATGGGAAGCCTAGTTTCATCCTTTTACCGTATTGATGTTTTTCAAATTACATCTTTATTGATTTTGTTTTTGTTAAGATTTTCATAGAAAGATATACCTATACTATACTAGCTAGTGACTATATTTTTAAAAAATTATAATACTAGTATATACTCATTGCAACAAAATAAAGAGTGCAGATTTGTGTAGAGTAAAAACTTTTCACTTGGATCAGAGATTTAAATGTAATTTAAACCCATAAAATTACTGGAAGAAAACATTGGTGAATTTAAATAATCTTGGCATGAAAGAAGAGCTCTAGGCATGAAACAATCTTCTTAAATGATAAGGTAAACATCAATCAATACATCATATCTCATAAGACTTTCTCATAAAAATGTACCATAAACGAACTAAAATGATTAACAAAAGCAGGGGGCAGAATTTATAACATCTATAATAAATAGCTATTTTAAAGATATGTACAAAGAGCTACTTCAGATCAATAAGAAAAATAAAATTAATTAGAAAAGTGAGCAAAAAAGGACATGAACACTCATAAATAAAAATATTAATACATTGATGGTATGTAATTTTCATCTGATCACCAGAGTTTTAAACTCTTTGTCATACCCAATGTTGGCAAGGATGTGAAGAAATAAGTATGCTCACATATTCTTAGTAGGAATGTAAATTGGTGAAACCTTTTGGAAGGCACTATAGCAGTATTTATGAACATTTTAAATTCTCAGATGTGTTGACCAAGCAATTCTAGGAGGAATTTATCTTATGAACATATTAAAACAGGCACACCAAAGCATGTGTCATTTTGCCAATATTTGTAATAGGGAACAACTGCAAACAACCTGAACATTCTTCAGAGGGGGAAAGGATAAATAAAGGGAGATGTTTCCTTTTGACAAAATATTATCCAATATTTGAAATGCAGGTGCTGATCTAAATGTACTTACCTGGAAAGATGTTCAGGATTATATGATTTAGTGAAAAAAGCAATTTGTAGTACAATACCTGTGATATGATTCCATTTGGGTATGTATGTTATACAGTATATACAAGTCTTGGTTAGGATGCTTTAGCTCCAAGTAAACAGAACACTGTGAAATTTATCAGATACTGTAATTGCATGTGTGGAGGCCAGTTGGGTTTAGGGTTAGCTTAACCTGCTGGCCCAATTCTGTTTCCTAGATTCTCCTGGCTCAGCCTCCTCTGCTGACTCCTCAAACTGGTTCTAAGAGTCCTGGGCCTCATTTACAAGCATGGTACTCTTGAGAGGAAAGCCCACAGCAAATTTCCCTTTGGATCTCATTGGCCTGAGCTGGGTCATGGCGGTGACTCAGGAGCCCAGTCCCAGGAAAAGGGAAATAAATACCCTGTGCTTCTGGCTTAGGCCTGGATTTTGGAACCAGTTACCAGCAAAGGAGAAGGATTTAACATGATTGTCTAAGACCAATTAAAGTTCACCCAATAGGTGAACTGAAAGTCAATACTACCACCCCTACCCCAATACCCAACCCCTACCAACCCCCACCCCTACCCCAGTCCCCAACCCCCAACCCCTACCAAACAGCAAACAAAATGGCAACAACTGTATATGGAGTAGAAGGGAGTAAAGGGCTATGAGGGTAGATACAGATTTTTATTTTTCACTTCCTAGCCTTCTACACCATTAATTTTTTTCTTTTCTTTGCCACATAAGTCTGAGTCAGGATCACAGCATGGGTCTTAGGAACAGATGGCATACTCAGAAGGGTTTAATGAAGAGACTTTAATAAAGAGATTTTCTTTACCAAGGTATAGGTGAGGTTAAAGGAACAAAAAAGGGCTGGTGAAGCATGCAGGGACTGGCTACAACAGGAAGTTGTTCCTAGCCCTAGGCCTGAAGGGGCCAGGGGGGTGGGTGAGGGCTGGGAGGGAAGGGAACAGTGTGAAGGGAATCTGGAGTGAGCTAGTGCTGGGCAAGAAGAATCAGGAGCTTCCACAGCCTGAATGAAGGGTGAGGCAGGAAGGGAGTGCTGTGTGGGGGATAAATAAATACCTCATGCTCTCTGGCTCCATTAGCCAAACCCAACCAAAAATGAGAGGGCAAGGGTGATGCAATCCACAGAGGTCAGCCTTTTGGGACTCCCAGTGGAGCCAAGAGAAGGATGGGGAATGGATGTTGGAGGAGGGGGGCAAATGCCCAGCACAGCATATATTTCTTAATTGAAAGCGTTAACGCTTTTTTTTTTTAATTAAAAAACACCAGAAATCCTGTCACATGTGACAAAATGGATGAGCTTTGAGAACATTATGCTAAGTGAAATAAACCAGTCACAAAAAGGCAAATACAGTATGATTCTACTTACAGAGGGTCACTAAAGTAGTCAAATCCATAGAAACCGAAAGTAGAAAGGTGGTCACCAGGGGTTGGGGGGTGGGGGGGAGGGAGAGATGCGATTTTATTGCTTAATGGGTGCATTGTTTCAGTTTTGCAGGGTGAAAAGAGTTCTGGAGATTAGTTGCACAGCAATGCGAATATACTTACCACCACTGAACTATTATACACTTAAAAATGGTTTTGATGGATTTGGGCCATTCTAATAAGGGTGTAGTGGTATCTTTTAATTTGCAATTTCTCATGACATAGTGTGTTGAGCATCTTTTCATATGCTTCTGGGCCATCTGTATATCTTCCTTGGGGAGGTGTCTCTTGACCCTTTTTTAATCGAGTTGTTTGTTTTCTTATTGTTGAGTTTTGAGAGTTCTTTGTATACTTGAGATAACAGTCCTGTGTCAGATGTGTCTTTTATAAATATTTTCTCCCAGTCTGTGGCTTGTCTTCTCATTCTCTTGGTAGTGTCTTTTGCAGAGCAGAAATTTTTAATTTTAATGAAATCTGGCTTCTCAGTTCTTTCTTTCACTAACAACGCCAAATGCTGGTGAGGAGGTGGAGCAATGGAAACTCTCATTCACTGCCGGTGGGAAACGCAAAATGATATAGCTGCTTTGGGAGACACTTGGGCAGTTTCTTGCAAAACTAAACATTTTTACCGTATGATCCAGCAGTTGTGTTCCTTGATTTTGCCCACATGAGTTGTCCACACAAATGATTTTAGCAGCTTTATTCATAACTGCCCAAACCTGGAAGCAACCAAGATGTCCCTTGAAATGGATAAGTAAACTGTGGTACATCCAGACAATGGAATATTATTCAGTGATAAAAAGAAATGCACTATGAAGCCGTGAAAAGACCTGGAGGAACTTAAATACATATTATTAAGTGAAAGAAAACAATCTAAAAAAGCTATGGATTATGTGATTCCAACTAGCTGACATTCTGCACGAGGCAAAACTATGGAGATAGTAAAAAGATCAGTGATTGCCCGGGGTTAGTAGGAATTGAGGGATGAATAGGCAGAGCACAGAGGACTGGGCGGGGGCAGTGAAACCACGTGGTATGATACTGTAATGGTGCATACATGTCATTATACATTTGTCCAAACCCATAGAATGTTCACCAGCAAGAGTGAACCTTAATGTAAGCTCTGGAATCTGGGTCATAATGATGTGTCAAAGTAGGTTCATTGATTGTAACAAATGTGCCACTCTGATGAGGGATTTTAAAAGGGGGGAGCTGTGCATATGTGGAGGCAGGGAGTATATGTGAGTATATTCTGCTTATTTCGCTCTGAAACTAATAGTGCTATAAAAAATAATCTATTTTTTTAAGGGCGCCTGGGTGGCTCAGTCGTTGAGCGTCTGCCTTCGGCTTGGGTCAGGATCCCAGGGTCCTGGGATCGAGCCCTGCTTAGGGCTCCCTGCTTGGCAGAAGCCTGCTTCTCCCTCTCCCACTCCCCCTGCTTGTGTTCCCTCTCTCGCTGTGTCTCTCTCTGTCAAATAGATAAATAAAATCTTAAAAAAAAAATCTATTTTTTTAAAAAAATGGTTATGATAAACTTTATGTGTTTTTTTTACCACGATTTTAAAAAATGTGAGTCTTTCCTTTCTTCCTCACTCCCTAATCTCATTCACCAGCAGCAAAGACCATTGAGTCAATATTTTTAACCAAATTTCTTTTATTTTCCAAAGATGATGATTTAAAGGCAATATGGTGCTCAGAGATTGGTCCTGTTTGGAGAAATACAGATTTAAGAGCTCCCAACATGAGTAGGATACTCCCATCATGGAAGTGTGGGAGTGGATGAACTCTCCAGGGACTGCATGCAAAGAAAGCAGGAGAAGCTCAGGAGGAACCAGGGAAACTCATATTGAAGAGGCCAAGAGAGGAGTCAGCCAGGGAGAATGAAAAATGAACAAAGAACCAATATGAAGACAGGAACCAAGGACAGAGAGCATTTTAAAAATAAATGCATAAATCAAAACCACAATGCATTACTTAGAATGGCTATTATGAAAGAAAGAAAAAGAAAGGAAGGAAGGAGGGAGGAAGGAAGAAAAAGATAACAAATTTAAGTGTTGGTGAAGATATGAAGAAAAGCATTGCTGGTGGGAATATAAAATGGCGTAGACACTGTGGAAAATAGTGTGGCAACTATAAGTTAAACAGAGTTGCCACATGATGCATTCCTGCATATATACTCTGAAGAATTGAAGCAGGGCCTTAAGTAGTTACTTGTACACCGATGTTCATATAGCACTTATTCACAGTGACCAAAAAGTGGAAACCACTTAAAGGTTCTGCTCATCCATGAGTGAGCAGATAAACAAAATGTGATACACAGATGCAATGAAACATCATTCAGTCTTAGAAGGGAATGAGGTTCTGACACATGCTAGGACATGGGTGAACCTTGAAAACATTATGTTAAGTAAACAAGCCAGACATCAATGGGCAAATAATGTATGAATTCACTTGTATAAGGCACCCAGAATAGGCAAATTCATAGAGAGAAAGTAGATGACCAGTTGCCAGGGGCTGGAGGAGAAGGGAGGGGAAGGGAGGGGAGGGGAGGGAAGTGGAGGGGAAGGGAGGAGAGAATGGAGAGTTAGTATTGAACGGGTATAGCGTTTCAGTTTGAAGATGTTCTAGAGATGGGTGGCGGTGATGGCTGCACAGTGTGAATGTACTCAATACCACAGAGCTGTATACTTAGAATGGGTGGAATGGTAAATTTTATGTAATGTATATTTTACCATAACTTAAAAGAAGAATAAGGCGCCTGGATGGCTCAGTCGTTAAGCATCTGCCTTTGGCTCGGGTCATGATCTCAGGGTCCTGGGATCGAGCCCCACGTCAGGCTCCCTGCTCTGCGGGAAGCCTGCTTCTCCCTCTCCCACTCCCCCTGCTTGTGTTCCTTCTCTTGCTTTGTCTCTCTCTGTCAAATAAATAAATAAAATCTTAAAAAAATAAAAATAAAAATAAAAAAAGAATAAATGCATGAAAGGAACCAGGCACAAAAAAGTACACACTGTATGCATCCATTTGTGCGAAGTTCAAGAACAGGCAAACCTAAGTGGAGGTGTGGGGGAGAGTCAGAGCAGCAACTACTTTAATATATGTGTGTGGGTAGGAAATTGGTGGAAAAGAAAAACAAAGTGTACATTTCAAGGAGTTTGAAAAGGGGACAAATAGGGTAATGTTAGCTAGGAAAGCCTAGAATGAAGCTTTCTTTAGGAAAAGGAAAGTCGAATGTATTTTTAGTTTGAGAACAGATGGAGAGGGAAGGACGACAACATAAGAGAGGGAAGAGACAGATGACATCCGGAGGTGCGAGGGGAGAGGATGAGGCAGGGAAGGGCAGGGGCCATCCTTGGAAAGACACAGGACATGGGACACAGGACACAGAGCATAAGGATAGGTACAGATTAGCTAAGTGGGGATGTGGAAGGCAAGCAAATGGAGGAATTCAAAGTTGTCTGGTCTTTCTTTACTTCCCTATACTTGACTGGCCCCCCTGAGCTGAGCACCATCAGCATTTCGCTGCAAACGATAACCATTCTCCCTGAAACAGCTCTGCCACCAACCACTGCTTTAGAAACATTTCTGATCAAGTTTTCCTTGTCTGAACATATAAGCATTTGATTAGAAGACTTCTAAAGTTTATTCAAGGCACAAGATTTTGTTTCACTATGGGTGTGAATTGTAGAATAAATCAGTTGGAAAATATAGGTGTTTTTGATGTCCTTTGTGTCCTGAATTTAATAAACGCAGCTGAGAAATAGATGCATTTACGCCAAAATTATATTGGAAATAGAAAACTATCTGCCTTCTTTATAAAAGTTCCATTTTGGGGGTGCCTGGGTAGCTCAGTTGGTTAAGCAACTGCCTTCGGCTCAGGTCATGATCCTGGAGTCCCGGGATCAAGCCCCGCATCGGGCTCCCTGCTCAGCGAGGAGCCTGCTTCTCCCTCTGACCCTACCCACTCTCATGTGCTCTCTCTCTCATTCTCGCTCTCTCAAATAAATACATAAATCTTTAAAAAAAAAAAGTTCCATTTTTTTTGAAGTGAAAACTGATTTCATACTTAGACAGGTGAATTAAATATATCCACATGCACTTGGTGTATCAAAATTTGGTCAGTAAGAGGTGAATAATTGGAACAAGTTTCTCTTTCTATTTAGAATAGTGAAGACTTCATTATAGTGTAGCAGCTCGTGATAAGATTCTGGGACAGTTTTAGGATATGTTGTCTCATTAACTTAAAAGAAGAGGCCTCTTTTGAAAGGCAGGCAATATTGTAATAGAGGCCTCGCTAGAAACTACTTCCTAAAAAGCCCCCTTTCAGAAGGCACACCTAGGCCATTCAAAAGGCATGATTATACGTGGTTAATGCATGAAGGAAAATGGAAAGCTTCATTAATATTCAAAGGATGAAAATGAAAATGATTCCCAGATGCCATTTTAGCTTATCAAATTAACAAGATTTGTAAAAATCATACTTAAGGTAAAGCATGATGGGAAATCTCATGGACTGATGATAGGAGTATCAATCGGCTCATCTTTTCCGCAAAGCAATAGAAGAATGTGTATCAAAGACCCTAACAATTGATTCAAATGGCCATACCTTTGTGAATCAGTAATATAGTGCTAGGACGTCATCCTTTAAAGAATTCAGAAAAGTGGAGTAAATCTTCTTCACACAAAGATACTCATTTCAGTGCTAATAGTGATAGCAAAAATTAGGAACACTTGAATGTCTAATCATGAGGACTTCAGTTATGAAAAATACACATGATATGATACATTTTATAAGCATTTGATATGTTTATTAAGAAGTTTTAACAATGTAGGGAAAATGTGACATATGGTAGGTGATGCAGTATTATTCTACTATGTTAAAATATGTGTATGTATAGAGAGAAAAGACCAGCAAGTGTCAAAAGTTAAAGTGGTCCTCTCTAACTGGCAGGGTTTTAAGTAATTTTTTTCCTCCTTCTTTATACTGTTCTCTAGTTTCCAGAATGGATCGCATCATTCCAAAAATATGAATATAAAGTTATTTTTCAATAAAAGGAGAAAGTTCCTTTTGATAATTTTGGTAACGGTTGTATCCCTGCACTCCAGTAAAATGGACCAAGACATCCAGCTGCAGTCAGCTATTCATTCAGTAATGTTTATTAAGCACCTACTGCACACCAAGCCCTGGGAATGCGAGGGTAGAGCTGACCCAGGCCGGCCCTCATCAAGCTTACGGTCTAGGGAAAGTACAGCGCATTAGTTTGCTAGGACCACCATAACACAGTACCACAGACTGGGTGGCTTAGAAAAATGGAAACTGATTTTCTCATAGTTCTGAAGGCCAGAAGTCTGAGATGAAGATGTTGGCGCGGTTGGCTTATTCCTGGGTCTCCCTCCTCAGCTTGTAGATGGCCCTCTTCTCCTTGGGTCTTCATATCATTAGAACTGTGTCTGTGTCCAAATTTCCTCTTCTTATAAGGACACTAGTCATATTGGATGACTGTCCACCCTGATGACCTCTTTTCAATTTGATTACCTCTTGAGAGACCCCATCTCCAAATACAGTCACTTTCTGAGGGATCACAGGTACTGGTGGTTAGAACTTCAGCATGTGAATTTGGAGGAGGCAAAACTCAGCCCATAACATAGCAATTAAACAACACTGGCATCAAGAAGAAGGACTGGATAGGCCGAGACCAAAGACTAGACGTTGCGCTCTAAGCACGACTGGTCATTTCAAGGGAGTGGCGCTGTGTTCAGTGAACTACAATGCTTGCTGCATTCAGTCTTCTTTTTCGGTGCTTTTGTATGTTTTGTGGCTTCTTTATTTAACAGGTTGACAGGAATAAAACAAACTTTCATCCAGTCAGGATGAAATGCAACTGACATTTTAAATTTATCTTCTCTTCAGAGTGTCAGAAAATGAATATTTATTCTTTGATGCCTGATATTACAGTCATTCATTATCTTTCAGGGAACAGATTGGGTTTTGAATTGATACCTGCTGAGTTCCCAGATGAACATATGTGATGATTCCCGAAAAGGGCTAGGCTGGTTCTAAGTCTCCAGAGCTGTAAACAAACAGAGGTCTGGAGAATGAACTCTGTCCAGTCTAATTACTTCTCTGTGACTCATTTTTGACAGTTTTCAAAATTCAGAACAATTTTTATGGTACCATATGTAGAGTCCACCTAATTCACAATCTACTTCCTAAACCTGTATTTGTTTTGCTTGCAAATCCTTCACGGCATGTGGCAGGCTATAAGTAAATTCATTAAGTTCATTTTAAATTCATAAAACTAAAACAGATTCTTGAGGCCGGATAGACCACGGTTGGATAATGTTTGTTACATTGCATTCATACAACTCATTGCCCCTCTGTTCCAGGAACAGACAGAATTTTACATAATTATTTGAAAAGCAGTACAAAATTGGTGTAGCCTTGTGGTGAAGGGCCTGTGCTCTGAGGGTTAACAGCACCACTTTCCACCACCTGCAGGATCATGCAGAGGAAATGAGTGAAGCCTCAGTGAGCCCTTAGAATCATGTCTGGTGCACAGTGACACATACAATATATATGGTGAGAGCTGCTATTATTCGACTTTGCAGAGCAGACTTTCTGTTTGATGGGATCTTGCTCTCTCACCCCTTTCCCACATGTTGAGTGCTCTATGACAAATTTGAGCTCTTTGTTAATTACATTTTAATAAGGTAAATACTTGACCTCCTAACAAATTGAAGTGCAGCCTTTGGCTAGCTGGATCCACACCACTGCCACGATTCCTCTTTCTATAACTTGCAAAATTAAAATTCGTACAACTTTAGAAGTATACTTTTTGATGTTCTTCCATGAACTTGTAGGCACGTTGTGTTCTTTGAATTCCTCCAGGTCATCTGTGAATAATCACCTACAGACAGTTGCTCTCACTGTTTGCTTCCTCTGAAGTTCATGTGCAAGGCTTATGGGTCTCTTCCAATTTCCACGCTATGTTGTTGCTCTTCCCAGTTTCCAATGCCCTTGTTCCTCTTCACCAACATCAGCCCTCTTTGATTTCTAAATTGGACCCCAAACCTCTGGGAGCTGACTGTTTTTATTCTTTTGCCTGGTCCCTGATTAATACTTATATAACTTTCACATTATGTTAATTTGCCCCTATGAATTTTTTCTTAAAAAATGTTTCTTATTTGTGCCTGTCGTCTCTCTGCTAGATTGTAGGATCCTTGACAATGAAACATATGTCCTTGGATTCTTTTGTAGTTTATCCTACTATTTTTGTATGCAAATATTGCTTATTGCTTGCTTTGTCTTCTTATTACCTTTTCCCCCAATCCCAGTTATTCTTCTCTATGTTGTAACCTGGACTTTCTAGCTGGTTTCCTTACAGTGAAAGGACATCATCTAGAGTGTTTTCTGTCCTCTAGTATCTTGTATCCTCAAGTATCTTCTGATACTTGTTTTACCTTTTTATGTTGCACAATCTATTTATGTATCATCCCAGTGAAATTAAAGAGTTGAAATGTTTTGGGGCACCTGTCTGGCTCAGTTGGTAGAGCATATGACTCTTGATCTCAGGGTCGTGAGTTCAAGCCCCACATTGGGTATGAAGTCTACTTTAAAAAAAAAAAAAGTGAAATGTTTCTTAGAGTATGCAAAGGGAAAAAAAAGGCAAAGTGGTCCATGCCAGGTAAAACTGAGCCCTTCCTCTTTGTGGTCCCCACAGTATTCTTTATCACACTTTCTTTGTGTATCTTTTACTTCCTTTTCTCTTTATTGGACCGTAAGACCGTGTCCTGTTAGTTTTATTAATCTTCAGCACTTGGCATTTTACCTGAAACATAGTAAGTGCTGAAGAAATGAAAGACTGAACAAGGGGACTTACCCATGAAAATAGTAGGTCTTACACTAGGTTCATCCGTTTTCCAAAAACCTAGCTTTATTATCATTATTTTTTAAGATTTTATTTGTTTATTTGACACAGAGAGAGAGAGAGAGCAAGAGCAGGAACACAAGCAGGGGGAGTGGGAGAGGGAGAAGCAGGCTTCCTGCCGAGCAGGGAGCCCGATGCGGGGCTCGATCCCAGAACCCTGGGATCATGACCTGAGCCAAAGGCAGACGCTTAACGACTGAGCCACCCAAGCACCCCAAAAAACCTAGCTTTAGACTGATACTTTAAAGTATGGACCCTGAAGCCAGAGAGGTGTGATTAGTATCCCAGATTTACAGCTTACTAGCTCGTGACAGAGGGCAAATGATTTCTCTGAGACTAGTTTATTCATATATAAAATATGTCGGTTGTCAGGATTTTAATCCTTAGGCCAGTACTTAAGAAATTTAGCTATTATTATTATAGTAAAATGATATTAAAATATATTGACATTTGGGGCACCTGGGTGGCTCAGTCGTTAAGTGTCCGTCCACACTGTCATGTAGCCCTCACCACCATCCATCTCCAGTACTCTTCTTATCTTCCAAAACAGAAATTCTATATCCATCAAAAAATAACTCCTATTCCACTCATACTCCAGCCCCTGCCAACCACCATTCTACTTCCCATCTCTATGAATTTGACCACACTGGGTTTCTTGTTATGTAAGTGGAATCATACAATATTTGTCTCTTTGTGTCTGGCTCATCTCACTTGGCATGTCTTCAAGGTTCATCCATGTTGTCGCATGTGTCAGATTGCATTCCTTGTTAGGGCTAAAAAATTTTTTTTTTATTTTAATGGTTGCAGAACATTCCCTTTCTGTTTTGTATCTTTAGGTGTTTCCCCCTTTTTAACAACTCTGCTAATGAAAGTTGGGCTTGGTCTTTAAACGTGCCCAAGTTTTTTGAGGCCTAATGTAATAATGGAAGATTGAAAAAAAAAAAAAAAGAACAAGTCTAATGCCCAGGAAATCTCATTAAAAACATGTCTTTTTGCTTTGATCAGAAATAAATATATTTTAAGGTGCATTTAAGATTTTGTTTTAGAAACAAGGGAAATGTTCAAATGTGTGGCTTTGTTGTTCTCTTTCAGCAATGATTACTGCATCATCTTGGCCAATGTATTCACTAACCATAAAAGGAGAAAAATGTGCATTTCCTTGATAATATTGAGAATGAGTTGGCAAGTGATCTCTGAGCTCTGGGATGGGCTAAAGGTGAAATGGAAGATGTTTTAACCTGCCAAGACTTGAGTTCAAGTCTTTAAAACGGTTTCTTTTCCAATAATTACTAAGACTTTTAATTGCAAAACTGGATAAGGAATCTTCTGGCATGTATTTTATTTCAGACAGCAAACTATTGATGAGAAAAACAGTGAAACATCAGATGAGAAAAACAGACAACAATCTTGGTAGTTTAAAATATATTTCTCAGTATGAATGAGGGCACTGGTTACAAGCCTGGGGACTTCAAAGAGTATGGATGCCCTCTCTTTCTTATACGGAAGGAAACTTTTCATTGGATTTTATTTTATTGTCCCAGGTAGAAGAAACATTTTTATATTCATTATTCATCTACCCTGCGTAGCATAAAAATTATCTAAGTTAGTTTAGAGAATATTAAAGAACATAATTTAAGAAATCTGAATATAAATTCTTTAGCTTGTCTTTTATTTATTTTCTTTTATATTTTATTTATTTGAGAGAAAGAGACAGAGATAGCAAGAGAGAGGGCATGAGCAGGGAAGAGAGGGAGAAGCAGGCTTCTGGCTGAGCAGGGAGCCCAATGTGGGGCTCAATCCCAGGACCCTGTGATCATGATCTGAGCCGAAAACTGATGTTTAACTGACTGAGCCACCCAGGTGCCCCATCTTGTCTTTTATTGTTGAGGCACTGATCTTTACTCTGAAAAGGTGAACAGAAACCTCCGTGGAGAACATAAACTCTGATGACAGTGAGGAAAGAGTTCAGAGCTTCTCAGATGGTAGTGGCTATGTCTTGTCCATCTAGGGCTGGTCAGTTCAGTCCTTTATTGTAGTTAGGATTTTCTTGGCCCATAAATTGAGTAACCATATGTTGTAGATTTTCTGGAACAGCCCCAATTTAAAATATTCTTTCCTGTTGTTAGACCATGTGTCGGACCATGTGTTCTGATATTTTTATGGAAAATGTGGTCAGCTTACCCATAATTTTCAATAGTTCCCTAATGGGCCTTTCCTTCAAGGTACCCAGAGGAATCTGTGTCTGGGTTGGGGCATGAGTTCTACCCATTCTGTGAGAGTCAGCTAATGTCTTTGCATCTCTGTGAAGTCCAACCTGCCTTCTGCAACCATTTTCAGAAACTTTCCCTCTCCATTTCCCACACCATCTACAGATTGTATGTGGCCTTTTTTTTTTTTTTTAAGATTTTATTTATCCACTTGACAGAGACACAGTGAGAGAGGGAACACAAGCAGGGGGAGTGGGAGAGAGAGAAACAGGCTTCTGGCGGAGCAGGGAGCCTGATGCGGGGCTCCATCCCAGGATCCCAGGATCATGACCTGAGCCAAAGGCAGATACTTAATGACTGAGCCACTCAGGTGCCCCTGTATGTGGTCTTATGTTGTTGTTATTCTTATATGTGGTTTAGTTTCATCTCCTCAACTACACTGTACAGCCTGGAGGAAAGGGACATCACCTCAATTTCTCCTACTACCTCCCCAGTACATCACACAGTGCTGGGCATACAGCAGCTCTGGTTTTAAAATAAGTAAAAAAGATTCATTGAATTTTTTGTGTCATTCAGGAAGAGAAACCCCTTTGAAAACATCTTTACCAGAACCCCGCAATGAGCCTGTATATATTAGACTATTAGTTAAACCCTCACCACATTCTGTCAAATTCAAATGTAGGTTTTCGACACCAGATTCCTATTCTAAGGTATTTGATAATAAATAAGTAAACATATATTTGAGGGAAAGGGGGAGTAGAAATCCAGCCCTTGGGTTCTCATATGTGCTAAGTACAAAAGGTAAATTTTATGACTTTATTATTTTGTCTAAGACATAGTTAGACATAGAATTCCATAATTTCTTTTTCAGGCATCCCTTCCTTTATGTCCCCTGACTATGGAGGCCCTCGCCAACGTTAGTGCTGTACTCCGTAAACATTTGTTCCATGGGAGTTGCTTATGAGGAAGACGAGATGATTGCTACCAAATCCACATCTCTCTCTCTCTTTTTTTATTTGAGAGAGAGTGAGTGAGAGAGAGCACGAGCAGAGGAAGAGGGAGAAGCAGGCTCCCCACTGAGCAAGAAGCCCAATGTGGGTCTGAATCCCAAGACCCAGGGATCATGACCTGAGCCGGGGGGAGACGCTTAACCGACTGAGCCACCCAGGCGTCCCTCCACATCTCTTGAAGCAGCTTTTCCCTGCACTCCAGCCAACTATTCACAAGTAGGTGGAGGATGTAAGAAAGGGGTACGGTGAAGACATGGGAAGTTTGGGGACACTTGGGCAACACCAGGCATCAGGGAGCCTTTTCAAAATATTCATAGCAGCTGAGATGGAGTAGGTTGGGGTGGGGACTCCTGTGGCCTGGATTTCAGAGAACGTGTGTTCCAAACCTCTTAGTCCAATGTCCTGTGGCACCTCCCTAAGGCCTTCCGTCGGCTTGCCTCTATCACATCTCCTTCCCAAGAACCCATTCCTATCAGTATGAACGCTCATCTTTTTTCCAAGTAATTGGAATGTTTAAGAGAATTTAATTAGCCATATGTATACATATAATGCATTAGATTTATAAGAGTTATTTAAGTACTTGGGGAAGGTTTTGCTCATTAGGTTATAAATGTGCTCTGCAGGCATTTAAAACATTTAAAATAAAAATTGACTCTGTTAAATTTATAAATGCAGTTTAAAATGTTTAAGTGGTTGTAATTATCCAAGTTTGTATATGATACTGATTGTTTAGTTTCTTTACCATGAGCTAACCAAATATTAATCAAAGAAAAGTGAGAGAATTATTCTTCATCTGCATAGTAAGATTACTAATTTGAACTCGAGGAAAACTAGATTTTTAATCCTGTAACTTTAAAAAATGGAATATCAATTTGATATCCCAATAAGCATAAATAGTTTTTCCTACTCCTAAAGATTTCTTTTCTGTCCAAGACATAAAAAACAAACAAGTAAACCTCTGATAATATCAAAAGACAGACCCTAAATATGTTTACATGTAAATGACCCCTTATTGGCCAACAGTCTCTTTGCTTCTTATGGTCTTGAAATTTCTAGAATATAAATGATCCACAAGATTCTTCTTTAATCTAAAGAAGGGAATTATTAGCACTTTTAAACTTTCCTGTCACATGCAAATTTCCTTGAACTATCAGGCATATGATATGGAATATGTTTGTATTATGAAATGGAATTTTCTCCCTTGATCTGTAAAAGCCTGTTACTAAACAAATTACAGAGACTCTTAAATATCTCATACCTGGTATCCCCTCCCCTCCCTTAGCTTCTCTTCTTGGGGGCAATCCAAGTGAAATAAAGAATGGGGATGCCAGGGGCGCCTGGGTGGCTCAGTCGGTTGAGCGACTGCCTTCGGCTCAGGTCATGATCCTGGAGTCCCGGGATCGAGTCCCGCATCGGGCTCCCTGCTCGGCAGGGAGTCTGCTTCTCTCTCTGACCCTTCCCCCTCTCATGCTCTCTCTCTCTCATTCTCTATCTCAAATAAATAAGTAAAATCTTAAAAAAAAAAAAAAAACTTCTCTGTTCATTTAATCAGCCTCCTTTATCTTTTGGATGCCTTTATTAAAAGCGCATGTTAGGGCGCCTGGGTGGCTCAGTTGGTTAAGCGACTGCCTTCGGCTCAGGTCATGGTCCCAGGGTCCTGGGATCGAGTCCTGCATCGGGCTCCCTGCTCGGCGGGGAGTCTGCTTCTCCCTCTCCCCCTGCTTGTGTTCCTGCTCTCGCTGTGTCTGTCAAATAAATAAATAAAATCTTTAAAAAAAAAAAAGCGCATGTTATATGTTTAAAGCTATAAAATAAATTGTCCTAATAAGGAGGCCACTATTTTTTTCTGCTTCATATGCTGGGATTTCAAATAGGAGTTCATTTTTAGAAAGGATTCTCTGCTAAGGAAAGTTTGGGAAGTTGTTGATTTACTCCCAGCTAAAAGCCTCTTAACTTTTCCTCTAGATTTCAGGCTCCTTATAGACTACGAAACTAAATTCAATGTTTCCGGCCTGGCTTTCCAAGGCAGAAATCATCTGACCTGACGTTAGCTTATCCAAATATGTTTTTTCCTAGTCGCCCGCACAGACTCTCAAGTCTGGGAAAGGTCACTGTGCCCCCACTTCCTTGCCTGCTGCCCTCGACGGGTCTTGTTAATCCCCCCGCACTGGGCCACCACCCATCTAGGAGGTGGCCTGAGGAATGAAGCCCATCTGCCATCAGCTCTTCTCTACACCCCAGTGCGTTCTGCATCTTGGTTCATTGCGTCCCTGAATCTGAGACTCTTCCCCTCTGCCTTTCACCTGTCCTACTTCTTTGTTATCCTTCACAGTCCACAAACCTGTAGACCCTTTATTACCTTCCTGAGTTCATGATCTCTTCTTCCCACAGGCTTATATTTAATTTTGCCTAATTTTGCTTTCTTTGTTCTATGGTCTTCCCACCAGGATCATGAACTTACCTATTTCTTCACAAGCTTGTGATGACCATGGGGCTCTATCCTTGAAGGGTGGGTAGAATTCTTGGCTGCAATTACATGCCCTGACTTTAGCCTCAGTCCTGTCTGTCACTCACTGATTTCTGTAATTTTAACCAAATCACTTAAACTTTAATAGTCTCATTTTCCCCTCTGTAAAATGGGAATAATAAAATCTGCTGTTTTAGAATACAGCGGTCACAGGTGGAGTGGTCTGCTGCTGGTTTAGGCTAGTTATCTTACTGGAGTCACCATGGATGAAGAAATGATTATTGAGTTGTTCTGGTTTAGAAACCCAATCTTATTAACCCACCCAGAGTTGATGGGTTGTAAGAATCTGACTCCTGAGATTATAGCTCACAAGAGACTGGTGGTTCTTTTTGCTTCCTTTCTACATTTTCTTCCTAGGTCATTTCTCTACTTCCCAAGCACTGTTTGTCTTTACACACCAGTGACCAACAGATGTCCGTAGCAGCCTGGATCTCTCTACTAAGCTTCATGACCATGAATCTAGATGGCCACTTGACATTCCCCCGGGAGATCTCACATGCTTCTCAAATGTAATATACTCAAACTGTACTCTTGTTCACTCCATAACATCTACATTCCCACACAGAGTCACATCTAATCTATCCCTTGTTCATCCTTGTTCATTTTAGTGAATGGATGGCACCTCTTCAACCCAGTTGCTCAGGCTGGTATCTGGGAACTGCCCCTCCTGCACATCCAGTCTATCACCAAGGTCTAGTAATCCTGTTCCTAAGCATATCACAACTCTGTCCCCTTCTGTCTACTGCCACCATTCTTCTCCATATTACCATTATCCCTTGACTGCATTATTGCAAAATTCTCCAACCTGGTCTCTCTGTTTCTACTTTAATTCTCCGTCTAACCCATTCTTTCCATAGCAACCAGAAGGATCTTTTTAGAGCACAAATGTCATCATATCTCATCTTATCTTTATATTTTGTACCCAAAATAACTCCAAATCATCTCTGAGTGGCCTCTGCAGCCCTTTGTGATCTGGTCTGCTTCCTTCAGCAGGTCATTCCTTGTGGTCCTTCTCTCCCTTAAACCCTTTCCAATCTGTATTGGCTCTTCTGATTCTCAAACACACCAAACTCTTTGCTGTCTTCTGCCTGACAGCTTTCTCTTCATTCCATCAGCTGGTTGACTCACGGTTTCACGTAAAGTATCAGAAAAGCGTCTCTTACTCCTCTAGTCTAATGCAGCACTTAGCACAAGATGTAGTTGTGGTTTTATTTGTGTGATTACTTGTTTGTCTGTCTCCCCTCTGGACTGTAACATGAGGGCAGGAACTACTTACTACTCTATGGTGCCAGCCAGAGTGTAGGGGCTCAGTGTTTGATGAATGACTATTCATTTGTTCACTTTATAGTGATTCGTCTCCATGTTGTTCCCTTTCCTGGTGCCTGCGAAGCTGATCCAAGGAAAAGTACATGCGTGATAAACATTGACAATTAGAACCAAAATATTTGCATGGTGTCAGGAGAAACTTTGTCCCGTGAACTTCACTACCCTCATGTCATATGAGCAACCCTCTTGATTAGATTGTGCCAGATAAACATTACTCATTTCTTCCTCCCCAGCTCTTTTTTTTTTTTAAAGATTTTATTTATTTATTTGACAGAGAGAGACACAGCAAGAGAGGGAACACAAGCAGGGGGAGTGGGAGAGGGAGAAGCAGGCCTCCCGCAGAGCAGGGAGCCTGATGTGGGGCTAGATCCCAGGACCCTGGGATCATGACCTGAGCTGAAGGCAGATGCTTAACGACTGAGCCACCCAGGCGCCCCATTCCTCCCCAGCTCTTCAGCATCTCTGCCTACTAATAGTTTGTGTGATTGTGAGCCATTGGGTTGTTTCAGACAGTCAGATTGCAATACCATCGATTGCGTAATAGAATTACTCTACTACTAATAACAGTAATCACAACCACAAATGTTTATATCGTACTTTATGATTTTCTAAGTGCTCTTATGTGCATTATCTCCTTTAATCTTGGAGTCTGGACCCGAAAACGTATCTGTGACCTCGGTTGATTTGGATGGATCCCAAGCTTTTTCTGAATCAGCTTCCATGCAGTCCATCTGTCGCTGAAGGAAGGGCTGCTTCAGCAGAGGGCTGATGTGGGGCTTTTTTGGGTAGTTCCATCCCGAGATGGTAAACTTCTCCCCACCACATCCTCAAATTCTGGAGACTTTTACTGTATATGGCCCCAAATTTACCAACTGCCATTACTCCTAAGGTTGTTAAGACTGAAAAATGAGCTAATAATAATAACAAATACTCATTTGAGTGCTGACAATGTGCCAGACGATGTCCTAAGTGCTTTACACACACACACACACTAATTTATTCAGTCCTCATAACTGCCCCAACTTAGAAGACATATGTAGCATTGTTGTACCTACTTCTAAAGGGAGAACTAAGACCCCAAAAGATTAAGGAGCTTGTCCCCTTGCTAATAACTGGGGAAGCTGGGACATGAACCCAGCCGACTTTCTAGACTCCATGCTCACAGACAGCATATCTGTGAATGTTTATTCTTTAATCACATTTGTTCTTTACTGACATGATTCTTTAATACACTTATCGGAATTTAAGGAGCACTCACTGTGTGCCAGGGGTGAAGCTCAGGGCAGGAACACAGCTTGCTTCCTAGTGAGGAAGATGGGTTTGGACAAATGATCACCAGTGGGCTGTGTGTTACAAAGATGAAGGAACACTGTGGGGTAGGAGCATAGAGCAGGGGACCAAGGCTCATCCGGGGCTCAGAGAAGGCCTCTGGGAGGGGACATTTTATCCAAAGCCTGGAGGCCATGCATATGTGGTCTACACTAAAGGGAGAAGGGAGACCTCCAGCAGGGCAGAGCCTTCCATGACTGCCTGAGGAACTAAGAGAAGTCCGTGCAGTGGCTCTAGAAGCCAGAGTTTCTAGAGCAGAGAAACAAGTGGAGTGAGGTGATGCTGGAGAACAAAGGGCCTGGGATTTGGTACTTTATCTAAGGATCATAAGGATTTGGTGTCTTATTCTAAGGGCCTTGGGCAACAAAAAGATTTGAGGCAGACTGCTGAGCTGCAAGGAGAAGGCGGAGGTCAGTTGGGAGGTTGCTACCGTCCCGCAGGAGAGGGAGGTTGGCTGGGAGAACAAGGGTGGGGCAGCCGGGATCCAGGGAAGTGGATGTGGCCAAAACAGGTTTAGGAGGTAGAGTGAGCAGAACCCGAGACTAACTGAATGTGGAGGATGGGGGGGGAAGGAGGAGTCAAGGTCTCTTACTTGAGTAAGGTTTTGATAATGGAAGCAGAAATGGACAACAGAAACAGAAGCAGATTTGGGTGCAGGGATTGACGGAGTGATGGATTGAATTTTAGGGGTGTTGACACAGAAGTGGATGTGTCCAGCCGGCACTTGGCTTGTACGGGTCAGGAAGGAGGAATTGGGCTACAAAATTTCTTTGACTCTAAGATGGACATTTTTCATATTTACGACTTTCAAAATTATGTGGCTTAAAAACTGTTTAGTAAAAATAGTGTTTTAACGGTGAACTATAATTGGTGGTGTCTTAAAATAGACGATAGTCTATAAAATAAGAATATTTCATAAAAACAACTAATTTGTATTTAATTGTGTTTTGAGATATCAGGGAAGGAAAGCCTTTAAAACACTCTTTTGGGGTGCCTGGGTGGCTCAGTGGGTTAAGCGTCTGCCTTCGGCCCAGGTCATGATCCCAGGGGCCTGGGATTGAGTCCCAGGTGGGGCTCCCTGCTCAGTAGGGAGCCTGCTTCTCCCTCTCCCACTCCCCCTGCTTGTGTACTGTCTCTCTCTCTGTCAAATAAATAAATAAAATCTTAAAAAAAAATAAAACACTCTTTTATCTTTTAAAAAAAAAAGATCCTATTTAGTAAAAGTAAAATTCAGCAGTAGCACTAATATTTGACACAAATGCCAAACTGGTAAAGTTCTAGTAATGAAGCTTTAACCACAACTCTTACGGGCTTGAGGTGTCTGTTCTTTCTAAGTCTAGACCATTCCTTGCTCCTGTTTCTACCTGCAACATAATTTTGCCTACATGTTAACTTGATTACCTGTCTCTGTCTCCACATTACAAAGGTATGTTTTGTCAACCTTGTATAGAATAATGTGCTTTTGAAATTCAATCCGTCATCCCTTTTCCCTGAGTGTAAAATGATGAACCTTTTCCTGTAACTGTGGCCGTGTGTCCCATACCCACCCCCACCCCACAACCCGCCTCAGCCACATAGGTGGGGCAAGAGCTAAAGAAAGTACCATTAGTTTAAGAGAAGAAAAAGACTTAGCAACATCCCTTTCTCAAATCCTATATCATTTAGTCCCTGAGTTGTTTTTTGGCCCATATACTGTCTTCTATTGTTAATTTAATATTCATAACTGTGTATATAACCTTCCCAATTAGATTTTTGCTTAGCAGGGAAGCAAACCACCATAGCTACTCCATACAATCCTTGGTTCCAGAGTCTTTACCTGATTTTCTGCTCCACTTCCACCAGATCATTCTGGATCCTTCAATTAAGGCCTAGGTCTCACACAGACCACCACTTAGTACAACCCAAGCTCAAGGGAACTTTTTATTGCAGCAAAATATACATAGCATAAAATGTACTGTCTTGACCATTTTTAAGGGTACAAGTCAGTGGTATTAAATAGATTCATCATACTATGCAACAATCACCACCATCCATCTTACAAATTTTGTAAGTCATCCTTGTGCAGGGGTCATGCTATGCTTCTCTGTATTATTCCAATCTTAGTATGTGTGCTGCTGAGGCAAGCACTCTCAAGAAAACTTTTAAAAACAAAACTTTACTTCCTAACTTGTCTATGAGGCCAGCATTCCCCTAATACCAAAACCAGATAAAAATACTACAAGAAAGAAAATTACAGACCAATAACTCTCATGAACATAGGTGCAAAAATCCTCAACAAAATATCAGCAAGTCAAATCCAACAACATATAAAAAGAATTATATACCACAACCAAGTTGGATTTATTCCAGAAGTGCAAAGCTAGTTCAACATTTGAAAATCAACCAATGTAATCCACTACATCAATAGACTAAAGAAAAAAATCACATGATTATATTGACTGATGCAGAAAAAACATTTGGCAAAATCTAACACCTCTTCATTATGAAAACTCTCCACAAACTAGGAATAGAGAGAAACTTTCTCAACATGATAAAAAAAGAAAGCATCTACAAAAACCTACATCAAACATCCTACTTAATTGTGAGAAACTGTATACTTTTTTTAAGGTCAGGAAAAAGTCGAGATGTCCTCTCTCACCACTCCTAATTAACAACATACTGAAACTTCTAGCTAGTTCAATAAGACAATAGAAGGAAATAAAAGGTAAACAGAGTGAGAAAAAGCACCAAAACAAATCTTTACTCAGAAACAAAGGTAGGCACCTCAAGTCCCTTTTAGAATTTGTAGACTTTTTTTAATTGCATATTTGTTTTCTGTTTCAAAGATATCTACTCTTGTTTTACTATTGCCTTGCTTCTATTTCCTTGAGTTTAAGTTGCTGTTCTTTTTCTAGCTTCTTAAGATGGAAGCTAAAATCATGTGGACTTTCAATTTTTGTTCTTCTCAAGTATATACACTTAAAGCTATGAATTTCCCTTTGAGCCCTGCTTTATCTGTACCTCAGGCATCTTGATATGTCACATTTTCATTATCATTCAGTTTAAGATAGTTTATAATCTCACTGCCATGTTTTCTTGGACCTAGAAGCTATTTAAAAATGTGTTGCTTAATTTTCAAACACATGGAGGTTGTCTAGTTATCTTCCTGTTATTAATTTCTAGTTTGATTCCACTGTGGTCAAAGAACACATTTTGGATGATTTCACTCCTTAGGAATTGTTTGAGACTTGCTTTATGGCCTAGCAGATGGCCCATGTTGGTAAGTGTCCATATGCTCTCACAAACAGCATGTATGTGGCAGTTGTTAAGTATAAAGTTCTGTATATGTCAATTATGTCAATTTGGTTATTTGTGTTGTTCACAAATTTTTGCTGATTTTTTGTCTGCTCGTCTTATCGGTTATTTAAAGAGGTGCTAAAATCTCCTGTAAAGATTGTTAGTTTATCTATGTCTTCTTTTAGTTCTGTCAACTTCGCTTAATATATATTGAAACTGGGCGCCTGGGTGGCTCAGATGGTTAAGCGTCTGCCTCCGGCTCAGGTTCATGATCCCAGGGTCCTGGGATCGAGTCCCACATCGGGCTCCCTGCTCCTTGGGAGCCTGCTTCTCCCTCTGCCTCTCTCTCTCTCTCTCTCTGTCTCTCATGAATAAATAAATAAAATCTTTAAAAAAAAAATATATATATATATATATTGGAACTATGCTACATTTCCCACAAATTATTTCTACATTACAAATTAGTAGATGCATACAAATTTAGGACTGCTTTATTTTATGTAAACTGACATTTTATCATTATGAAATGTCCCTTTCAATCTCTAGAAATATTTCTTCCCCCAAAGCTTTTGTTGTCTGATATTAACATATAGCTATACCAGCTTTCTTTTGGTTAGTGTTTGCATGGCACATTTTTTTTTTTTTCTTTAAAACTTTGTGTTTGGGGCGCTTGGGTGGCTCAGTCGTTAAGCGTCTGCCTTCGGCTCAAATCATGATCCCAGGGTCCTGGGATCGAGCCCCACATCAGGCTCCCTGCTCTGCGGGAAGCCTGCTTCTCCCTCTCCCACTCCCCCTGCTTGTGTTCCCTCTCTCGCTGTGTCTCTCTCTGTCAAATAAATAAATAAAATCTTTAAAAAAAAAAACTTTGCGTTTTTATAATTGAGTCTCTAGTAAACAACACATGGATTTTGCTTTTTTAATCCAAAAGCAATTTTGGTCTTTCAACTGGAGGTATAATCTATTAACATTTAATGTAATTATTGAAATGTTTATATTTACTATCTTGTTATGTTTCTTCTTTAGTCCTTTATTTCTCCTTTTTTGTCTTTTTTTGGGAGAAGAATCAAGCATTTTTTTATTATTCTATTTTTTTTCCTCCTATTTTAGCTTACTGGTTATTAGCTTTTAAAAGTTCTGGATTATTTCATCTTTTTTCTAAAAGGAAGGCAGACGGTACAGGCGAATCACCTTAATCCTGTCGAGGGTTGGTTTTAGGCTTTGTTAGGGTTGGTCCTTTTGGGTTTACCTTCCTTACCAAGCTATGGTCTTTCTGGAGCCCCAGTCAGAGGTTTGGGTGCTGGTGAACCTTGAAGTCCACCCTCAGTCTCTTCAGTACCATTCTCTGGCAAAATCTTTGCACAGCGCTTCAGCCAGCCGCCCAGATGTGGCTTTCCATTAGCTTTCCTATAGTCACTAACTCCCTTCCCTTGGGAGTTAACAAGCATCTTAATGGGGGATTGCTCCTAGCCTTCCCGGTTCACTTGTCTGCAAGTCCCTCCTCTGTGAGATTTTACCACCTATGTTCCAGCCACTTTGGCGGCTTTGAACTCCAATCTGTCTCCTCAGCCCAATAGAATAATAAAGTAACTGCCACTTACTCTATTCCCTGACCTGTGAATTGGGCCAGGGAGACTATGGAGCTCCCCTTGGTGTGCTTACCTGCTCTTAGGGATGGTCTGCATTGGTCGCTCTTCAATGCCTTCAAATGCTTGTGTTAAATATTCTGTGCAGCTGTTAATAGTTGTTTTCAGCAGGATAGTTGGTTCAGTACAAGCTACTCTATTATGGCTGGAATCAAAAGTTTTCCTCTATTACAGTTTGGTACCCTCAATGTTATAAATAAGAAGTCTAAAACAACTCAAGAGCTCTAAAATCTAAAAATCTAAAAGAACTCTCCAACCATCATCAAGTGTTTCCAACTTGGCATTCTGTTTAGATCAGATGTCCTTCCTTTCTCATCTTTACTTTGGTTCTCTGGCAAGAGCTTTGTATTTGGACTGAGAACGTGAAGATTTGGTTTCTAGACTTCTATATAAAAATTATGTGATCCTGGACAAATATCTTCTTATTACCACTTTGGTTTTATCATTAATCAAGGAGGATAGCCGTTAATGCTTGCCTGCCTTAAGTCTTTTCAGGAACAAGCAGGACAAATCCTTGCACTGTTTTCCTGACAGCGATGGTGTGAGATCAGCTTAACAACGAAAGCAAGGTTCACGAGGATGCCATCCCCATAGAGATGTGGGAGCTTTCATAATTTCCCAGCTCTCCATTTCTCCTCGTGCTCTATTTTTCTTTTTCTCATCTTAATTAGAGCTGTGAATTAGACAAAATGTGATTGCTCTTTCTTCTGCCATCTGGGTCAGACTGTCCTGCCTGACCCCTAGAATGAAAAGGAACACAGGTGTTTGAGTGGGATATTGGTTTTGAGAGAGCTGGCTGGCCAGGTGAATCCGACCAGAGGCCATTTCCTATAGACAAGCCATAGAGGAACCCAAACTATCAGAAAGGTTTTGCTCAGCATGGAAACAGCACATAAAAAAGCCATGAAAGACTGAACGACACTAAGCTTGGGCAGCCAGATGGGTATGTTGCTATGAGTGGAATCACCTTTTAGCTGGAATTTTGGGGCCTAATGAGACAAGGCTTCAGTGGCGCAGCTCCGCTTTGTCTCTGACTCTGCTTTTTCTAGGTTTTATCTCTGATGAATCCCCTTCTGGGTGGTATAGCCTCTGTTAGGTATTTCACTCAAGTCAGCCCGGTTGGTGTCTTGTCCTTTCAAGGTCACCTCATGTCTCTGCTCAGATGCTTTCTGTGCTCAGTTTATAGGTTGGCTCTGAGACATTGTTGCTTCTTGTTCCCAGATTTGGAGAAAGGACCTTATTATAACCTCCATATTCCAGACCTTTTATAACCCCAATGGACCAGGTTCTTTCTTGATCTTCACACGAGTCTGGAAGGTCATCACCTTCCTTTTACAGATTTGGAAACTGAGGATCACAGAGGCTAAGGCATCTGCCCAAGGTCACAGAGTGGAATGTTACAGACAGTGTTCAAACGCAGGTCTGACCTCAAATTCAGAGCTCTGCTTGCTGCTGCTGCGGACAAAGTACCATGTGGGTGAGCCATTCCAAATTCTCATGTCACCGGTAGAAGAAAGGGCACCTAAAAAAAAATGCTTTAGTCAAATAACCCTCCAGTCTAGCACACCTTCATGTCTTTCTACCTTAATTCATGTTTCTTCTCCTAGAATTCTGCTCATACTTACTGAGCACTTACTATATGTTGAGAACACACAGTAATACAAAGATGTAAAGCCTATAGTGGAGTAAGAGTATGAATAGGTACAACCTCTACAGAAGGTAATTGAACAACATTTTGAATCTTTCAAATGTGCATAACTTTCGACCAGCTATTGCCCTTTAGGAATTACTCACATATGCACATAAAGCCTACAGTGTAACTGAGAATATTGATACACATATAAATAAATGCAAGGTATCTCAAATTGATATATCAAGTACATAAAGGAAAAAAGAACTGCTATCATTCAGGTTTCTACTGGAACCAGTAGTGTGTGTGTGTGTGTGTGTGTGTGTGTATTTATATTTATCTATTTATGAGAGAGAGGTTTATTACAAGGAGTCGGCTTATGCAGTTCCGGAGCTGGCTAGGCAAGTCTGAAATCTGTAGGGCAGGTCGGCAGGAAGGGAAGGCTAGAAAATTTTGGCCAGGGGCTGATGCTGCGATTCCACAGTTGGAATTTCTTTTCCCTCAGAGAAACTTCAGTTTTGTTTTTAGGGCCTTTCAACTGATTGGATGAGGCCCACCCAGATTATCAGAAAATAACCCTCTTTACTTAAAATCAATTTAAGTAGATTTTAATCACATATATTAAAATACCTTCACAGCAACACCTAGATTTGTGTTTGATTGGATGATGGAGTACTCTAGCCTAACTAGAGCATAAAGTGAACTAGCACAAGAGGGTAAAATATCAAGAGCAATACAAAATACAGATGATCAACAAGCTATAGTAAAATGGAAAACCATTTAAAAGTGAGGGTTAAAATATGTTACTAAAGTATGTTGCTAAAGTATACAACCAATGGGAAGAAACAAAGAATCTAAGCCAAAGTGTCTTGAACAATACATTGATTGGTTTGCAACACAGGAAAACCAAGAATAGAGTGGAGTGCTTTGGCTCTGGCCATCTCTCTTTGAAGACTGGGGAACTTTTTAAATGCCTCCAGCAAAACTCCTCTCAAGTCTCATTGGCCTGAATTGGATCCTGGGTCCATATTTGGATTAATCTTGTGACTAGTGAATACTAGGCGCTAGTAGACTTAGCCTGAAGTAGTGAAGGGAAGGGAAGGTTATGATTGCCTTAGATCAGGGCCTCCCAACCTTTTTCACAAGTAATGATGCCCATATGGCTGACAGACTAGAATGGCTCAAAGCAAGCACCCTGGGGCTCCAGACCTCCCAGGGTCTGCCTGGCTGTCTCAAGGGATAAATATCTCTACACACCAATGGGTTGCAGCAACTTGCACGTTGGGTTAGAACAGTTAGGAACCAGCCCCTTAGGGAAAGGATCCATTCCCAAACTATGAGACTTCTACTCGGTGGAGGAAGAGTGGACTAGTTAGTAAGGACACAATGGGTGGTTAGGAGAGGGGACACCACGGGTTTAGGAACCAAGGATGTTTCCAAGGTTCTGGTTTCAGTAACTGGGTAGAGGCCAGTGGTAAACTAGAGCAGGATTCTACTGGCTCATGAGAGCAAACTGTCTGTGTGCTGTCCCAATTCTGTATTAAATGATGGGAATATTTATGTCACAGAAATTGGCAAATGCTACAAATCAGTGTTTTCCTCTAGAAATCCGTCTTTAAACCTTTACCAGGACATGAAGGGCCCCAAGACAGACACACTGGAGGAGGAACAGGCTTGGTTTTTATCTTCCTGTTGGGAATCCTGCTCATTTTTTTTTGAGGTGAAATTCATAGAACATAAAATTCACCATCATACTCAGCCTTTCTGAAGTTTATTCAAGCTCATGGTTATCGCCTCTTTATTCATCATCATGTTTTATTTTTGAGAAGGTAACACATTTACATTCAAAAGTTACAAAAAAAAAAAAATCCAATAAAAAGTGTCCCTCCTGTTTCTGTTCTCCAGTCATCCAATATCCTTCCTTGGAGAAAACCCAGGGTAATGGATCTTTCGGTATACTTTCTGAAAATTCTTAAATAAGTGAATTCTCAGAATATTTTTAAACACACACACACACACACACACACTGGTCTAGCCTGGCTTTTCTTCATCTAACAAAATGTTTCTGGGATGGTTCCATACCAGTACATACAGAACCTCATTTTCTCTTACAGCTGCATGGTAATCCATTCACATACAAGCAGTTACCGTGAATGACTTTGAACAGTTCTTTTTTGCATATATATGGGTATATCTGTAGGACCAAGTCCTACAAGCAGAAATGCTGGTCAAAGTCTATGTATATTTGGAAGTTGAAGGACGTTGTTAAATTGCCTTCTGTTGATAATGCACCAGTTTACATTTTCATTAGCAATATGCTTGTTTCCTCACAGCCCTGTCCACAAAGCATGTTATCAAACTTTTGATTCTTGGTCGATTTGATAGGGGGAAAAAAATGGTATATCAGTGTGATATAAGTTTCCTTTCCTTTTATTGTGAGTAGGGGTTGCTCATCTTTTTATAGGTTCAGGGGCCCTTTCTGTATCTTTTTTTTTTTTTGGTAAACTATCTCCTTGGATCTTTTTCCATTTATTCTATTGGGTTTGGGGTACTTTTAATATTAAATTTTAGCAGTTCTTGTTAGCTGAAGGAAATTATCCTCAAACACTTTTTTCCCATTTTGTCATTTGTCTTCTGGCTGTGTTTCTGGTGGTTTCTCCCATGCGGGTCTTTTTTTGCTTTTAAAAATTTCATATAGTCAAATCTACCAGTTTTATATAGTTGAATCTTGTATGGCTTCTTGGTTTTATGTAATACTTCCTCGCTCCAAAAATCATTCAAAACCTATTAAAAATGTAGCCCAATTTTCTCTAGTACCTTTATGTTTTCATTTTTACATTTAAATCTCTTCTTCATATGGATTTTGTTCTACTTTTATTATTTTTTCTATGTGGCCATACAGTTGCCTCCATATTATGTGTTGAGCAATCCACCTTTTCCTCTTGTTTTGAAATGCCACCTTTAGACATTAATCTATAGAAGAGAAAACTGGAAGGTTGGTACCTGCCATTTAGACAAAAGAGAGCCGGCCCTTGCTGTCTTTGGGAAGTGACAGTTCTAACATATAGCTACCTGCTTGATGCAGCAGAGTTCTCAGTTTGCTTTAATTTCCTATTAAGAATTCTGTGTGTGGCAGGGGTAGGACAGGGAACACACAAGTTCTTAGGGCAATTGGGAAACAGAGTTATACAATGTGTTGATTTTGTTCTTCTTATCGTGATTTGTTTTTTGTTTTATTTTTTTCCTGACCGGGGGAGGTCATACAAATGACAGCAGAAACTGCAGAAGTAAGCTACTTTTTGTTTTCAACTACTTGGTTACTTCCTCCCTTTATCAAGAAGTTGCTTGTCTATTTCTTGGGTAACATCAGTTTTGCTATGAGCTACAACTAGAGAGAACAAAAACAGGAATGGTGAATAACATATGAAAAAATCTCTTTCAGAACAAGTAAATTTCCACTCCTGAAAAAACATTTTGACCACCGTTTTGGAGAATGAAGAGGTTCCTCCTAACCAAAACTAATCTTGGCTCAGAATCTATAGACAGTGAGACCTTTAACGGTCATTGTTTATGAGGTCAGGAAAAGGAAAAAAAGGAGGAACTGCAAGATAGCTGACAGAGTGACCGGAGATTGTGACTCTGTCACATGCTCACCTCCAAAAATGGTCTCAGACCAGCCGACAAAGCCTTGTTGGTCTGAGGAGGTGAATGGCCCAGGCAGCTGGCTCTGTTTCTGGTGGTTTTTCCCATGTGGATCTTTTTTTTGTTTTGTTTGCACCTTCTTCACAGAATGAAGTTCTGAGCTGCCGAGTGGAGCTTGGAGGCGACAGGCCACCTATTGGCATCCCCACTTCGGGAATAAGCAGGCTTGGCCAGCCACGGCTTGAAAATACAAGTAAGTGGATCATCCGAAGCACTCCTCAATACCTAGAGAAACTGGGATGGCCTTCCCCCTTCTTCTGTCTACATACTCTGCCTATGTGGCACCAGAGTAGCTTCTTAACCCTTTGTGGGGTCCTTGGTGTTAATTTCAATTTGATTTTACCAACGTGTTTAGGTGGGGAAAAGGAGGCCAGCAGATAGGAGAGGCACACTGTGTTGTCCCAAACCCATAGAATGACTAGGCTCCATTTTACATCTTACCCCACCAGGGAAATCTCAGAATAGAAATAGAAAGCAACCTGTGGCTTCTTTGGTTGCTGTTCCCCGTAGTAGGTTATTGACCAGGGGTGATTTTAGCATAATAGAAGCTTATTCTTTGTAAAAGCAGGAGGTAGAGGGATCTTGTCCTTTGTCTTGTTTTTTTGAACCCCCAGCTCACCTCTTACTGCCTTCTCACACTCATCATTACTTGTCAAAATGTCCTGTGGTCCTTAGTACCTGATGCACGATTCCTTCACTCTTAAGGTCACGAGGCAGGGGTCAGGACCTTTTCTCCTGTTATAGACACTAGCCCATCAAGTAAAAATGGCCAACATACTGAAATAACTACACCCTCAAGTAGATTATTAAACCTATGTCATGTAAAGAGAAGACAAAACCATTAAGCATAACAAAAACACAAATCACATTCTTAAATGTTGGCATCTTGAAGAGGAGAAGAAAGGGAATGTATTAGCCGAGGAAGTAGGGAGAAAAGAGAGAGAGACAGGATAGAGGAGGGGGTCAGGGGTTCAGTGGAGAAAAGAAACAGTGTTGACTCTTGTATATACCCCCCTTTGAAGTGTCAAAATATTAAAACAACTATTTCCAGTTTTCCGTTGCTTTCATTCTTAGCTGTTGGTTTTGACTGAGGCAACCAAATCATCATCCTCAGTGAAATCATTTTCTAACCTCAATAGCAGGAACTAAAGTTAACTCCTGCAAGGTCCTGTCAGAAGCCAGATGTTAAGGGCTGAATGTTTGTGTCCCCCCCACAAATTCATATACATCATAACCCTGATCCCCAGTGTGATGGTATTTGGAGGTAGGGCCTTTGGGAGGTAATTAGGTTTCAATGAGGTCATGAGGGTGGGACCCTTATGACAGGATAAGTATCTTTCTAAGAAGAGGAACACAGAGAGATCTTACTCTCTCCCTGTGAACACACCCAAAAAAAAAAAAAGGCCGTATGAAGTGACAGTGAGAAAGTAGTCATCTACAAGCTAGGAATGGCTCTTACCAAGAAACTGAGCCTGTTGGCACCTGGATCTTGGACTTTCACCCTTCAGAACTGTAAGAAATAAATGTCTATTGGTTAAGTCTCCCAGCCTATGGTATTTCGTTATAGCAGCCTGAGATGACTAAGACACCAGAGAATTGGACAACCACCTATTGGCTAAAGGTCATGGTCATAGTAGGGGTTGGGGGGATGGAGTATGTATGTTTGCCAGGATTCTGCATGTAAAAGTCCTCTCAAGAATTCTAACTCCAGTAAGAATCCCTGGCTGCCCTCATAGAAAGTATCTGCATTTTGATAGAGGCCTCTTAAAAGCCAGGTTGCCTGTAATACATAAAGGAATGAGTTACTGTTGATGGGAGGTCAGGTGCCACTCCACATAAAGATTTGTTTCCCTGCAGGGAGGGCAGAATTTTTCCTTTTGTTGTTGTTGTTGCTGTTGTTTGTTTGTTTGTTTCAACTCTGCCACAGGCCAGAGATCCTTTGTGGACATACTTAACATCAAAATATTCCCCCCTATTTCTCACCTCCTTTCTGAGCTTGTACACATGGTAAGTGTTACTTATCAAGTAGCTATTGCTGGGAAAAGGGAGAGATTGTGTTGGGGGGCCCTCCCTCTCCTCAGCTACCGTGAGATTCTCTGTCTCTGCTTCAGGAGCAGGACGGGGAGTGTCCCACCCACTGTGACTAACACTTCTGTTGAAGCACTTAATTGCTGTCCTCTGACAAGTCTTCAGAGACTAAGCACAAGCATGCTACACCCCACTCCAACAGATAGCTGATAAGCTGCTGCTGGGACTTGGGGTGGAAAACAATTCACTTCCTACTTATTTTTTAGAACCTTCCATAGCAGAGTGCCTTTAGAGAGCTGGCTGTTGGAACCTCTCAGAGTCAACAGAGCCAATGACAGTTTCATCCCCAAGAACATTGTTGGTTTGGGGGCAATGGTTTGCATTTAATGAAAACATTAACTTTCCACAACTTCTAGAAAAAACAGTTTGGCTCTATCATGGTGGCAAGTGCTTATTTTCTTTCATACCAGCCCAAAGAAGTTTTCAAAGTTCAGAAACTCTCCTCACTACCAGCAGGTTAATCACTACAGATGGAAATTTCTTTGGCAGCAGGCTGAGGAGCTGTGAGAGGGTAACCAGTCCTTGGAGGATTCTTGCCGCCTTGCCACCTAAAGCAAGAGGAACTGGTTTTCTGTAACCAGTTTTATAACACCAGTGGGGAAACGGATTCCCCTCCAGCTGGAAGCGCGGCAGCTGGTTTGTTCTGGATCATCTCGCCTGCCTCCTTCTCAGTCCCTGCCTTGTGTCAAATGTATAGTTCCATCTCCCTTAGTTTCAATTCCCGAAACGCAATTTCCCTGAAATGGCTCTTCTCTGACAACCTGGGCTGGTGGCTGCCTCTGGCCACACCTTGCCTCCAAGGCAAATAAGCACCTTTAATTTGGGCTCCCGAGTGGAAATAACAGATAGTCATCAAGAACAGAGGGCTCTTGCCTGGGCTTGCTCAGAAAATCCCCTTTGCGGTGGGGGTGCCGCTGTCTCTCCAGATCCAGGGTTATGCATCCCTTGTCAAATTATCAGGATGTTTAATTCTGTCAAATATTAACCCTTGTCCTTGGTTGCTTTGGTGAAGAGAGATGAGGGTGGAAGGTAAAAGAAAAGAGAAAGAGAAAGAGCATGTAGAAAGCAGAGTGAGAGACGCTAAGGGAGAACCAGAAGGAGGAAGGGGAAGAATGTGAGTGGGGGACCCAGCAGGTCATCTGGGCTCAGGGAGCCTCCAGCCTTATCTGCTCTGCGCATTCGCATTCAGATCAGGGTTCTCACCACTGTTCATTCCTCTGGTGGAGCTTTTTCATTCTGATTGTCATGAAAAAATACGTAATTACCAAGTGAAAAAAAAAGGTTGAAAACAGCCTGTACGTATGATCCCCCTTTGAAGTCTTTGTTGGCATAAGGGTTTGGAAGGCCATAGATAGAAATTTTAAGTGTTATCTCAGGAGGGTGGAATTAGATGAGTTTTGCTCTTCTTTTTGCCAATCTCTACTTTCGACAGTGGATGACTGTTGTTTATGATAGAAAAGTTAAAGTCGTACTGAAAAGGGAAGGAAGAAACAGACACAGAGGAAGAAACAGTGGAGTCAAGGGAAGGAGACAAAGTTTTTTGAGGCATGTGATAATGCAGATATTTAATCAAGCTATGAATTTCCCGGTTTTAATTGCCTGTTCTTTGCACTCAGGGTACCCATTTGACTGCTATTTACAGTTTTTTAAGGCCTCTAATTTTTAAATCTGTAGAGCTGTATTTCTTAAGCAGAGGTGCACATGGGATTCAGCAAGGAATTTTTTTCAACATGTCCTTGCCAGGGTCCCACCCTCAGAAGTTCTAATTCAGAATACTGACCTAGGGCCTGGGTAGGAGTCTTTTAAAAAACCTTCCCAGGTGTTCTTATACTCATCCTGCTTGAGAATTTCATGGTGTGCAAGACAATTCACAATATTAGAACTTCTAATTTTACTGATTTTCTATGGCATCCTTTAAAAATCTCTACTTGTATGTGTATTAATGCTGTATATAATATTGATACCATAAGACATGTATAATTTGTGAATAAATTTACATATAGGAGGGTGTGTTAAAGACATTTTTCTTATAAGGATGTACAATAAAAAAAAAATGGAGACAACTGCTTCAGAGAATTAATTGTAAGTGGGATAACTCAAGTGTCCAACCAAATTAGAAATTTTTCTCCAGGTTGAGATAGAGAAACGTCACACTATGGATGATGACTCATTTTGACCTACTTTGTTTCCCTCTTAGATTACTGGTCCTGGGTCATCATTTGTGGTGTATGATCTTCCCCAGGTAGGCTGCAGTGGTGTCCTTGGTAAATACACATGCACATACATGCCCCAACTCAGATGTCAGCATTTGGAAGCTCTCAAAGCCTTCAAAAGGCTGATCATTATTTCGTGGTTCCTACGTGTTAAACTCCTACAGCTGCTTTGAAAACAGCAACTGGATTATCTTAGTGTAAAACAATGAATAATAATTAGTAAATAAGTATTGATTAAAAAATAAAACTATAGGAAAAAGTAAAGAGTGAGAAGTAAATCTTCTAGGTAAAGATAGAGAATTGAATATGCTCACATCTCCTTTTGCTTTTTTCTGAAACCTCAGTAAAATGATGGTAAACAAATTTTTTAAAGGGAAGAAATAATAGCAATTAAAAAAAATTTTGAAAGCGGAAAAGTAAGAAATGTGGCCAATGACACAGCAGACAGGGGAAAACTGAATCCTAAGCCAGCAGTGGGGAAATTCAAGAAACTAACTAGAATTTCCCAAAGGCTCAGGAATTGGCAGCACCAGAGACCTCTGGCAGTGAGGTGGGGTCATACAAAACCATAAGGAGTGGTTCCAATTCTCTTTAGAAAGCAATGAGACTCCCAGATCCACCCCGCCCCTCTCTGCACAGTCAGGCCAATACCCCTTTCCCCGACGCAGAGAGACTGGATC
Source organism: Neomonachus schauinslandi (assembly GCF_002201575.2). NCBI lineage: Eukaryota > Metazoa > Chordata > Mammalia > Carnivora > Phocidae > Neomonachus > Neomonachus schauinslandi. The sequence goes on along the minus strand of NC_058405.1, from coordinate 57,893,803 downwards.
AGGGGTCTGTAGATTGGAGGACATCGGGCAGAGATGAAGACTGGTGCTGTACTGAAAACAGTGATGAAGTGGATAGACGGAGACCCAAGGCTCTTTCCCTGTTGCACTCCCTCAGTGCCTACAGCCAGAATGATGTCTCTGGGCATAAGCCCTCAAGAGTCCTTTCTGGGGAGTTTGGTCTCCCCAAGAGTCAAAACAAAGGCACTGATTTGAGGGTCCTTCAAGCAAACAGCCCAGCCAGAATGTATAGTGGAGCCTCTGGTCAATAATCCCCTAAGGTTCAGAACTTCCACTCAGCTTTTCAGCCCCTATTCTTAAATAGGAGCATGATAATCAAGGTTTCCCAGACATTGAGGAGAGCCTCTTACATGAAATACAGAGACCAGAATGAACAGAAGAAAGCAACCTGGAGAAAAGAGAGACCACACAGGTTGAAGAAAATATTCAATACCCTCTGATTAATATCCTCAGAGCTAAGTTATGTAACCATCAAATAAGTATATGACATTAGAAAAAGGAAATCCAGGAACAAATAAGACCTCTTGGAAATTAGAAATTTTATTAAAATTCAATAAAAGGGTTAGAAAATTAAGAAGAATAAATCTCTGAAATTAGAGCAAAAGAGAAAGAAATGAAAGATAAAAAAAAAGAGGAATCCAGAACAGAAGATCTAATACATGAAAATAGGATTTCCAAAAAGAGAGAACAGAGAAACCAGGGAAATATTTTTGAATTATATCTTTAATGACATAATAACAGCAGAGGAACATGTGTTTCTGAAATGAAAGGGCCACCAGATGCCTACACAAGGATTGAAAATAGACCCATACCAAGACACACCAGTGTGAAATCTCAGAACAAGGAGGACAATGAAAAGATGCCACAAGCTTCCACAGAAGAGGAGAAAATAGTTTCTACATAGAAGATGATGAATCAAATGGTTTCAGGCTTCTTAAGAGCAACCCCGGTGGTCAGATGGCAACAGCCTTCAAAATTCTCCAAGAAAATGATTTCCAGTTTAGAATTCTATACCCAGGGGCACCTGGGTGGCTCAGTCGTTAGGTGTCTGCCTTCTGCTCAGGTCATGATCCCAGGGTCCTGGGATCGAGCCCCATATCAGGCTCCCTGCTCCACGGGAAGCCTGCTTCTCCCTCTCCCACTCCCCCTGCTTGTGTTCCCTCTCTCGCTGTCTCTCTCTGTCAAATAAATAAATAAAATATTTTAAAAATAAAAAAAATAATTAAAAAAATAAATTCTATAGCCAGTCCAAACTATCTGTCAAGTGTCAGGAGAGATTAAAAATGTTTTAGACATGCAAATTCTCAAGAATTTATCTCCCATGCCCCTACCTCAGGAAGTCCCCAGTACATATGTCAAAACATGAAGCAAGGGCACCTGGGTGGCTCAGTTGGTTAAGCGACTGCCTTCGGCTCAGGTCATGATCCTGGAGTCCCTGGATCGAGTCCCGCATTGGGCTCCCTGCTCGGCAGGGAGTCTGCTTCTCCCTCTGACCCTCCCCCCTCTCATGTGCTCTCTCTCTCAGTCTCTCTCTCTCAAATGAATAAATAAAATCTTAAAAAAAAAAAAAACATGAAGCAAATAAGGAAAGAGGACACTAGAGCTCACCCAGGAGGAAAGCACCCTGGGATGACCGTAAGGGGAGATTCCAAAGATGGGAGCTCTGCCTTGGGTCTAGTTTGCAATGTATAGAAGGTGTAGGGAGAGATTTTGGGGGAAATTGGTGAAATTGTTAGAGTACCTAAAGATTCTGGATGTCTTGGGTACTTGGGTGGCTCAGTCAGTTGAGTGTCTGCCTTCGGCTCGGGTCATGATCCCAGGGTCCTGGGATGGAGCCCCACATCAGGCTCCTTGCTCAGCAGGGAGTCTGTTTCTCCCTCTGCCCCTCCCCCTGCTCATGCACATGCGCTCTCTCTCTGTCAAATAAAATCTTAAAAAAAAAAAAAGATTCTGGATGTCTTGAGAGCAGACATTGGCAGATGGCAAATATAAATGTGTAGAAAACGAAGCAAACAAAATATAAGAGAGTTATTAGCTCCAAGGACAACAAGAAAGTGTGCAGGAAAGGGAGTTACTGTGATTTACTGCGGTTCAGTTGTGAATAGTGTTTTATAGTCACCGTAACACAAACACTGACAGATGAAAACATCATGGAACTGCAAGAATGGAGAATGGGGAAGGATGAACATGTATGGTGCGAGCAGCAGGAACAAAGACACCAAATCCTTATCTTCTATCCTGGAGACAAACCAGATAATGGCTAACATTGAAAGAGCAAGGAATAGCACTTCAAGCTTGTTAATTTGGAAACCTGGAGATAAATACCAAAAGAGGCTTAAGTGTGGAAAATGGTAAGGAGGGGTAGGGGATTGTTGTTTTTCATGACAAGCCTTACAGAACTATTGAACATTGTAGAATATGTGCATGTACAACTAACTCTAGGGACGAAGAGAAAATCAAGAAGTACCTATTAATATTTTATTCAAGAAAAACAAAGTCCATCTCCTTTCCTCTCTGGATTCTAATTCCCACAGCTCTGCTTGCTAGAGACCTTTCGCTGTTCCTTGTGAGCTCCTCCAAAAATATTCTACAGCTGTACACTTATGCTTGCCTCATAACCTGCAGTCCTGATTGAATCTTGTGACCCACCATGATCTTGACTAGAGACATTAATTTTTTTTTTTTTTAACAGCGAGAGAGGGAACACAAGCAGGGGGAGTGGGAGAGGGAGAAGCAGGCTTCCCGCCGAGCAGGGAACCCGATGTGGGGCTCGATCCCAGGACCTGGAATCATGACCTGAGCCGAAGGCAGACGCTTAACCAACTGAGCTACCCAGGCGCCCTAGAGACATTCATTTTTTGAGGCTCCCAAGAGATTGAGAAAGGAAAAGTTGCAACAATGGGATTTAAAACTGTGGGTGAGCCATACATGTTTGTATTAATAAAGGAATACCTTTATCAGATATCAAAGTAATGTCAGAATTTTACATTTCAGGGCTTCTGCGAGGCCAACAGGAGGCCCAGGCCAAGCTGCCTCCCTCCACTGCCCCTCCACCCACCTCACCCCAGCTCCTGCCTGTTCTGTGCTCAGCCTTACCCAGGGAAATTAGGGAAGGTCCTAATTTTACCATCTTCCCTTGCTTTGCCTGTTACTGTGCTATTTCCTTCCCTTCTCTGGAATGTGTATTATTCTGCCTTTGTCTTCACTGAGTTTCATTCAGTTCTGAGCAATTCCTCTGGCACTTCCTCACCCTGCTGTCACCTGTCCTTTGAATCAATATGCTCTCCATCCTAACAACCCTCATTAATTAATTAAAATGCCGTCCTCTGCCTGTTTTCCATTTTGGTACCACATTCACATTTAATGAGCATGCTTGCCATTCCATTATTCAGGTCACTGATGAAATCTTACGTCACCAGCCCCAATCTCTGTGGACACCGCATTTGTTATGTCCTCCCAGGTTAATAATAATCCACTGTACTCATTCTCTAGGCATGCAGCCACTCGTAATTGTGTGGTTTAGAATTTAAATTTTAGACCAGTGGTTTTCAAACCTGACTGCATGCTAGAGATGCTGAAGGAGAGTTTTAAAATATGGATCCTGGATCTTACAGCAATCCTATCCTACTAGGTTAAAAACTTGGCCCAATAAATGAGCCTGGTCACCTTACATACAGAATCTTCTTTGTCTCTTCGAAGAGAAGAAAAGTAAAATATTAGAGATGGTTTTGCAGGACCTTGTAATACCAAGAGGTGACAGACTATCTGATCTTAAGTTCTAGTTCTCCTTTTCTTGAATTCTAAAGGGAAAAAAAATATTTTTAAACTTGTCATGGGTGCTGTATTGGTTTCCTATTTCTGTTGTTAAAAAAAAAAAAAAATTACCACAGGGGCGCCTGGGTGGCTCAGTCCGTTAAGCGGCTGCCTTCGGCTCAGGTCATGATCCTGGGGTCTTGGGATCCAGCCCCACATCTGGCTCCCTGCTCAGAGGAGAGCCTGTTTCTCCCTCTTCCTCTGCCTGCCACTCTGCCTACTTGTGCTCTCTCTCTCTCTGTCAAATAAATAAATAAAATCTTTAAAAAAAAAAAATCACGGGGCGCCTGGGTGGCTCAGTTGGTTAAGCGACTGCCTTCGGCTCAGGTCATGATCCTGGAGTCCCGGGATCGAGTCCCGCATCGGGCTCTCTGCTCAGCGGGGAGTCTGCTTCTCCCTCTGACCCTCCCCCCTCTCATGCTCTCTCTCTCATTCTCTCTCTCAAATAAATAAATAAAAAAATCTTAAAAAAAAAAAGTTTAAAAAAAAAAATAAAAAAAAAAATCACTACAAATGTCGTGGCTTAAAACAATACAAACTGATTATCTTAGAGTTCTGGAAGCCAGAAGTTTGGTATGGGTCTCACTGGGCTAAAATCAAGTCAGCAGCACTGTGTTGTGTTCTGGCTCTATTTCTTGCCTTTTCCAGCTTCTAGAGGCCACCCACATTCCTTGGCTTGTGGCCCCATTTTCCGAGCAATGTGGAGTCCACTCATGCTGTTACCTCTCTGGCTCTCTCTCTCACCTCCCTCTTTCTGCTTTTAAGGAAATTTGTGATTGCTCTTGGCCCTGCCCAGATAATCCAGGATAATCTCCTTATCTCAAGGTCAGCTGATTAGAAATCATTTGTTTTGGGGTTGAGTGGGTGGCTCAGTTGGTTGGGCACTGACTCTTGATCTCAGCTCAGGTCTCAATCTCACGGTTGTGAGTTCAAGCCCCTCCTTGGGCTCCATGCTGGGTGTGGAGCCTACTTATAAAAAAAAAATCATTTGTTTTTGCCGTGTAGCCTAACATCGTCCCAATTTCAGGGAGTAGGACATGGATATTATTATGGGTGGGGAGTGGGGAGTATTATTCTGCTTACCACAGGAGAATATTCAGTTTTCTCCTAATAATTTTTAGGTAAGATATGAGTGGATATAAAACTCCTCAGCTAGAACTCTACACAAAGCTCACAGCCCCCTAGGCATAGTGACATATCTTGCCTTCTACTAGAACTAAATGCCTATTCCCGGAGCCCAGGGACCTGCTGTGACCAGGGCCTCCCATAGCCGACTGCAGGGCAACTGCCCACCCTTTGGCAGGAGACCCTCTGGAGACCACCTCGTTAGGCCAGCAGCCCCCAGTCTGGGATCACTGTGTTCAGTGTGAGCTGGAAATCTCTTTCCCATGGGCACTGGGGAAGGGTGGGCCTAGAACAGAAGCTATACACTCATCCCCGGGTTAACTAAGCCGTTCTCAATCTCTGTGGCTGCACAAAGGATTCTAAGCCCTAAGTTTCCATTGGGAAGTCCCTGGTGCCTTCCTATGTTCCCCAATGAATCAGAAGCTCAAAGTGGGGCCCAGGAATCTGTGTTCTTTAAAACTTCCCATTTAGGGTGCCTGGGTGACTCAGATGGTTAAGCGTCTGCCTTCGGCTCAGGTCATAATCCCAGGGTTCTGGGATCGAGTCCCACATCGGGCTCCCTGCTCGGCGGGGAGCCTGCTTCTGCCTCTCTCTCTCTCTGTCTCTTATGAATAAATAAATAAAATCTTAATAAAAAAAAAAACTTCCCGTTTAATTCTGTGTATAGTCAAGTTTAGGAACTACTGGTTTAGACCATATTTTTTAGTTTAATGAATATATTGTAAGGATTAAAACTGAAAACTTGCTAAAATCAAGATGTATTAGTAGCATCTATTACTTTTTTTGGAAATGTCAGATTCTTATATATTATTAACGTACATTACATATTTTATATATATTATATAGCATATATAAAATGTTAATATATATTAATAACATATAAATGTTATTCATATATATTACTCTCTGATAGAAAAAAAATCAGATTAAAAGGATGTTCCACTTAAGAAAACCCAATGGGTTGAAACCAGATTTATAAATAATAATTAGGGGGTAATTATTTGTATTACAAAGTAATTCATTGTATTATTTCCTTTCAACAACAAATCCCTCTAGGTCTCTTAAAATACTGGTCAATGCACAAAAATTCAGTTTATATATTATTTTTCAGGAGCATTTCTAGTGAATCAAGCGTGGTGCACCCAAGTCCTGATGAAGCTGGGCTTTCAGTTTGAAAATTTGAGTGGAAGGAAAAACAACAAACTTGACCGGTCTGTAGACTCTGTTGCCCAGGTCTTCCACTGGGTGGTGTCCCAGCACCAGGTGTGCTATTGGCCACAACCTTGTCTGTGGTTGTGCCCACCTGGCCCCACCTTTAGGCTCAGCCCTGCACTCATCCCTGGGATGAGTCCTGAGGTCGCAGGAGTTTCAGAATCCCCAGCTCAGCACTGAGAACAAGCATCAGAGAGCTCTGACCTTGGTACTCACTTCCAATAATTGGGATCTTGGCTTTCTTCCCCAAGTGCTGGCCTACAGCTTGAGCTTCTGCTTGGGGTGCCTGCCTTCCTTGGAGCTTTTCTTCTTCTTTTTTAGAGTGGGGAGGGGTTGGGGGAGGGGGAGAGGGAGAATCTTAAGCAGGCTCCATGCCCAGCCCAGGGCCTGACTCCGGGCTTGAGCTCGATCTCATGACGCTGAGATCATGACCTGAGCTGAAATCAAAAGTCAGACGCTTAACTGTCTGAATCACCTAGGTGCTTCCTTCCTTGGAGCTTTCTACTGCTCCTCAATGGCAGGCTCTCAGACATTTAACTTGAGACCTTAGCCATGAGCAGAACCTGAGCAAGACAGCTTCTGAAGAGACAGGTTCAGACCCACCAACCAGCGGCTTGAGAATGACTTGTTCTCCTGAGCTAGGATCCTATGAGGGCCTGGCCACCCCCTTCACTATGGACTATCTCAAATGCCCATGACATTGTAGCACATAGCTGTGTACCTGGGCTTTCTGCATCTGGGCTCTAGACCCTGGGGCTTTTTGCAGTCTTAAACTTGGCCCTGGCCTGCTTGTCTGAGGCTTTAATTCCCTCTTCATTTATGCATTTCTTCTAATGCAAGGATTAGATCCCCTTCTCTATATCTCCAGCTGCTCATTGAGATCCTGCTCCAAACCAAGCAGACCCTCTGGATCCGTCTTGATGGAGCAAGATCTCCCCTGAGATGAGAGCCCCTTAGATCTCAACACCTGCCCAGAATAGCTTCAGCACCTCTGGGTGTAGTGGTTTGCTGTGTTGTCCACCCTTTGGAAGACCTTCCTTGAGACAGGTCAGCCTTCCATCTGGCCCTGTGGTATCAGGTAGTTATCTGAGTTCCAATTCTTCCATATAATAGATGTGAGATCCTGAAGTTTGCTTAACTTGTTTGATCCTTAATAGATTTGATAGGTTTCTTTCCAGCTAAATGAGCTGATCTACTTCATAAGATGGTTGTGGAATAATGTATGTAAAATGCCTTGTGCTTGGCCTATGGTAGGGTGATACTATTTCTTTTTTCTTACTTGTCCCCCAGTGACTACTGGTCTGTGTGGCTAAAACCCCCACACATCTCATGGCCAAACAGGCTCAGAAATTCTTATCTGGATGACCTATCTCATCTCTACTTTCTTAGAAGTCAAGAAAGGCCTGAGTCATGTGCAATTTTGGAGGCTCTTTGTATATAAATAAATGTTAAAATAATGAAAAACCAAGGCACAGACCAAAGAAAATATTTGCAAAACACATATCTGATCAAGGACTTGTGTCCAAGATATAGGTAACAAACAAAAAACAAAAAACCTCTTAAAACTCAAAACAAGGAAACAAACAACCCATTAAAAAGTGGGCAAAGGATCCGAAAAGATACCTCACCAAAGAAGATACACAGATGGCAAACACTCATATGAAAGGATCCTTAACATAATATGTCATTAGGAAATTACAAATTAAAATAAGATATACTACTACATGCCTATGAGAATGGCTAAAATCCAGAACATTGGTAACACCAAATGTTGGTAAGGGTTTGGAGCAAAAAAAACGCTCATTCGTTGCTGATGAAATGCAAAATGGCACAGCTACTTTAGAAGACAATTTGATGGTTTCTTGCAAAACTAAACATACTCTTACCATATGATCCAAAATTTGCACTCCTTGATTTTACCCAAATGAGACAAAAACTTATGTTCACACAAAAATCTGCACATGGATGTTTATAGCAGTTTTGTTCATAATTGCTAAACTTGGAAGCAACCACAGTATCCTTCATTAGATGGGATAAATAAATTGTGGTACATCTAGACAATTAAATATTATTCTGTTTTATAAAAAAATGAGATATCAACCAGGAAAAGACATAGAGGAACCTTAAATGCGTATTGCTAAGTGAAAGAAGTCAGTCTGAAAAGGGTACATACTGTATGATTCCAGCTCCATGACATTCTGGAAAAGGAAAAACTATGGAGACACTAAAAAGATCAGTGGTTGCCAAGGGCCCAAGAGGGAGGAATGAGAAATGAACAGGTAAAACACAGGGGCTTCTAAAGCAACAAAGCTAGTCTGTATGGTACTGTAAAGGTGGATATATGATTTTATGCATTTGTTAAGACCCATAGATCAACCCAACACAAAGAGTGAACCTCAATGTAAATTGTGGACTTCAGTTAATAATTATGTCTCAGTCCTGATTCAACAATTGTAACAAATATACCACACTAATACAAAATATTAAGAATAGGAAAAACTGTGTGTACAGGTGAGGGAGGGGAGGATATGGGAGCTCTGTCCTATCTGCTCAGCTCTTCTATAAATTTAAAACTGTTCTAAAAAGTAAAGTCTATTAATTAAGAAAATAAAGAAATACTAAAACAGTGTTCACTTTAAATGTGGTTTATTTTAAATATCTCCATTTAAAAACTCAGTGATTTTAAAACAAACAAAAATATAATGCAATGTAATTGTGCTGCTTATAAGGTAATTGTGGGATTACAAATATCTTTTTTAAAATTCCAGTATAATTAGGGATTATAAATATCTTAATGCATAATGCATGACAGATGAATGGTCTGGTAATGGGAGGCATGTTCCAAGCTGCATGAGGAGAGTTTTCTTCCTTTAATCCTCTGAGTGCAGCTCTGTAATGCACATGAAACTTCATTTGGCAATAACCAGCATGGACCACCTTCCTTACGGGGACATCTCCGATAAGTGGAGCATCATGATGGGCCCTACTGGGGCTTAGCTTTGTCAGTCCAAGCCCACCACCAACTCCACCGGTCCTGCTTTTGAATTGGAGTTGGCTGGCTGCTTGCAGGTAGGCATTTCTAGTGCTAACTGCCTATCGACCTAAACTTCCAAGGTTCTCACGCTTATGATGTCCCATTCCTATCCTCCGCCCATATACTGAGCCTGGGCCAGTCACAATACTGAACAACTACATTGACTGTACCATTGCGTTTTGCCTACTGGAATGCTTCTGGTTAGTAGCTCTCAACAGAGAGGGGACTAGAGATTAAAAAAGAAGGAACGATTTCATCATGCATAAAGCCTTCTGTGTTTAACTGCCTTTGCTGTATACTTCCTCTAATTTCCAGTGGTGGGCCTAGTGCCCAGACAGATAGAAATCAACACACTTGCTGACTTCACTTTTCTTTCACTTTTGTCAAGTTTTTTCTAATTATGGTAGGAGTAAGTACTCCTAGAAAATTTGCAAGTCACGGAAATGCATAAATAAGCACAGAAAAAAAAAAAAGTCCTCCCAAATCCTGTATTGCCCAGAGGCAACCACTAATGTCACTGTACGTGTGTATTTTTTTTTTTTAAGATTTTATTTATTTATTTGAGAGAGAGAGAGAGAGCACAAGAGCGGGGAGCGGGAGAGGGAGAAGCAGACTCCCTGCTGAGCAGGGAGCCCAATGCGGGACTCGATCCCAGGACTCCAGGATCATGACCTGAGCCGAAGGCAGTTGCTTAACCAACTGAGCCACCCAGGTGCCCTGTACGTGTGTATTTTTAGCTCCACTTTCACTCCTGAACCTCACACAATCAGACTTTGCCTCCTCCATTTTCTTGGAACTACTTCTCCCATAGGTCAACGTCTGTCAGGGGCAGCCTTCCTGGTGTGGCCTGGAATCCATCTCGTTTTCCTTCTCAAGGACTTTACTTCTGCCATCACTCTCCTTTGCCTGCATTAGCAGTTCTCCCCTTCAGTGGATCGCTCCCATCAGTCTGCAAACCCGCCTTAATAGTGCACATCTTAAGCTCTTCCTTAAACCCATTACCTCCTCTCTACTCCTCTTTATAGAAAGATCTCAAAAGAGATATCTGTATTTGCCTCCTCCACCTTCTCCCCTCCGGTACTCTTCAATTTGCTTCAGTAGGGCTGTCTTCGCTCTACTGAAAGGACCCTTATCAAGATCATCAGTGGCTTCCGGTTTGCTAAATCTAATGGTCAATTCCCTGTCCTCATCTTCACCTCTCAGTAGTGTTTGAAGTTCAGTCTCCTTCTTTCCAGAAATAACTTGTACTCTGGGCCTCTGTTGACACCACAACTCTCCTGGTTTTCCACTTATTTCACTCTGCTTTGTCACTCATTTTTGGGTCCCACCTTCTATGTCTGACTTTGAAATATTGATTGATTCCAGGGTTTGATTTCAGGCCCTCTCTCTACAAGTTAATCTCATCAATCCCACTGTTTTAAATACCATTTATATGATATTGACTCTCAAATCAATGTCTCTAGTTTTGGCCCTTAGGATTAGCTCACATGAGGTTGCATGTATCAGAAAAAACCCAAATAATAGTGGCTTAAACAAAATAAAAGCTTGTGCTTTTATTTCAATACATGAGGAAATTCAGTATACAGGGATATTTATTCAATGTATAAGGAAATATATTTGATGTATAAGTTTGAAGGAAAGCAAACTAGGACTTGTATGGTGGCTTGATTGCCATCAGAGACCCAAGAACTTCCCTTATCTGTTTCATGATCCCTGCCCTTGGCTTCCATCCTCAAAGGCACCTTGTTATTTCAAGATGGCTGCTGGAGATCCAGCCATATCATACACATTCCAGACTGCAGGTAGGAGAAAAGCAGGAAGACAAAAGTATTCACTTCCCAGTGGAGTCAATTCACTTTAAGGAGGCTTTCTAGTTTCTTCACGAAATGTTCACTTACATCTCATTATTCAAAACTTAGTCATATGGCCACACCTAGCTGCCAGGAAGGCTGGTAAATATAGTCTTTATTTCAGATAGCACTATACCCAGCTAAATATCAGGGTTCTGTTACAGAGGAAGAAGAGGAGAGTGGGTGTCAGGTAGAGATCTAGCAGTCTCTGCCACACTGACACTGACTTTTCCCTGTGCTGTGGACTTACGTATCTTGATGTCCATAATATCTCCATTTGGATGCCTAATGGGCTTTTTATACTAAACTCGGACAAACCTCTTGATTCCCTTCACCCTCAAACCTGCTCCTCCCAACCTTTTCCATTTCAGACTAAAAACCTAAAGTCATTTAAAAAAAAACACTTTTGTTATGAAAACTCATACTGAAAAGTAGAGCAAAGAGTCTAATAAACACCAATAAATTGATCCAGCATCTATCATGCTTGTTTCAACTATTTTTTGAGGTGAAGTATTTTAAAGTACAGTCACTGTGACATTGAACTGAAATTCTTCGGTTTGCATCTCTAAAACGTAAAGGCCTTTTTGTGCATATCTATGATACCATCACCACTCTTATCAAAATGAACAGATCTTGACTCCTCTCTTCGTCATCTTTCACAGCTAATCAGCAAGTGATGTCAGATCTCTAGCCACTCCCTACTCTCTGCAATGCCACCCCATTCCAGCCACGATCATCCCTTAACTAGAGTTCTGCTCTAGATTCTTCCTTTAACTCTTTATTTTCCACATGGTACCAAACTGGTCTTTTAAAAACTCAAACTGTGTTACAACACTTCCTTGATTAAAACCCTCCAGTGATTTACCTTTGTGATCAGAACAGAATCCAGGCTTCCTTCAGACCTACTTGATCTGACTCCTGCCTGCCTTTCTAAGTTCTTCTCCTTCTTTCCCCTCACTCCTGCCTTATTTTGTTTCTTTGAATACCAGAGTTAATTCCTGCCTGGCTCTATTATTTGCTGTACCTTCTGGCTGGAAGATTTCCCCTAGATCTTTGTATGGCTGGCTCCTTTTCATCCTAAAGTCTTACCTCAAGTGTCACCTCACAGAAGCTCCCTCTGCTCGTCCTATCTGGAAGAGTGCCCCCCATCCACTTTCAATCAATTCATAGTCTGTTGTCCTGTTTTATTTCATGTGGCCTTTATTGCTATTTTAAATGATATTGTTTACCTATTGATGGCCTGTCTCCCTCTTGTGAATGTAAGCCCCAGGAAAGTACCTAGAACAATGCTTGGTACAAAAATATATAGTCAACAAATGATGTTGGAAAATAAATCAGTAAATTGATCTCTGGATGTTGAGAGACGTTGCTTTGAATTTCTGCTCCACTGTTTACCAGATGTAGTGGGAAAATTGCTTAATTTGGCATTGGAATACCAATATCACAGAATTATTGTAAAAATTAAGGGGGATAATTATGTAAAGCACTAAGTATAGCATTTGATGCAATAGTAAGCCCTCAGTTATGATGGCTGCTATTATTATTACTGCTATTAATTATTACATCTCCCTGCTGCATTTGATCCTTGTGAGCATTGCCTCCTTTAGACTCTCTCCTCTTCTGGCCTTTTTGATGCCATACACTTCTAGTTTTGCTACCCCTGGAATGCCTCCGAGCACCTTCTGTGACACAACCCCTACCTGATGACTCTATAATAATTCTTTTCATGCCTGGTCCCATGTGTTGCTTGCCCACAACTGACTGGACAAGAGATGAGCACCTGATCCCAAGGCAGCATCTGTGGGTTGGCCTGGGTGCTACCCAGGCTCAAGAGTCCCAACCAAGTGTTCTCTATGATGGGTGATAACCAATTGAATAAATTAACTCATTTCTCCTGAGGAATGTGGACAGAGAGTGAGAGGGAGCATGAGAGAGAGATACTGTATCAAGAGTAGGAGAAGCAGGGACAGAGAGTACTTGATGACGACAAGGACGCCCGTGCTGGGCAGATGAACACGTAGCCTAGTCACAACAACTTCACTGTATCCTCATGACCTTTTAGGTCATGAGTCCTGCTATTTGAGGATGTCTCCAGGGGCACCTGGGTGGCTCAGTCAGTTAAGCATCTGTCTCTCGGTTTTGGCTCAGGTCATGATCTCATGGGTCCTAGATTGAGCCCTGCGTAGGGCTCTGCACTTAGTGGGCGGGGAGTCTGCGGGAGATTCTCTCCTTCTGCTCCGCGCTCTTTGAAATAAATAATTTTTTTTTAAAGAATGTCTTCTGGCTTTCCATCTATATCTGAGGTCACTTATTTTTCCTCACATGGCAAGAACCTAACCAACACCCTCCCTGAGCAGTTTCACTGGGTTGGTTCAACAACCATTTATTAGCATTTACCATCATGGGTCACCCACTCATTCACTCCCATAACTTTGAGCACTCCTCTCTCTGTTGGTAATTCACCAATTGCATCTCCAACCTGACCTGTTTCCTGAGGTTCCAGCTCAAACTTCTGGGGGCCCCACTGGCACTTAAAAGAACTACCTTCCAAACAAACTCAAAATTTCTCCCCTTTTTCTCCTCTCATGCCCCCCCCACCCCCGGCACAAATATGTCCCTCTTCTTGTGTTCCCTGTCTTGGCTGATGATACTGCCTACTCCCAGTCACGTGGGCTAAAGATCTTGGAGTGATAATCGTCTTTATTACCTTCCACAGCTAATCAGCATCTGCTGATGCATCTACCCCCTTTCTTCTTTTTTTTTTTTTTTTTATTTTTATTTTTATTTTTTTTTTATTTTTTTTTTTAAAGATTTTATTTATTCATTTGAGACAGAGAGAATGAGAGAGACAGAGAGCACATGAGAGGGGGAAGGGTCAGAGGGAGAAGCAGGCTCCCCGCCGAGCAGGGAGCCCGATGCGGGACTCGATCCCAGGACTCCAGGACCATGACCTGAGCCGAAGGCAGTCGCTTAACCAACTGAGCCACCCAGGCGCCCCCCCCTTTCTTCTTTTTACAATGCCCTTCAAGACTGTCGGTGACTTGGCCCTCCCCCATCACTTCTCTTCCCTCACTACTCTCCCCTTGCTTACCTGCTCCCAGGGCTTTTGCATCTGCTGTTTCCTTTGCCCAGAACCCTTTTCCTGAGCTCTCCTCCTTGTCTTCTTCACATCTCTGCTCAAATATCTTTGTGTCACTTTTCCTAATCACCTTATTTAAACTCTAAGTATCTGGCGACTGATTCTCCTTAACCCCTTCCACTGTTTTATTTTCTCCATAGCTCTCCAACATGCTATGTAACTTTTTATTTGTTGTATCCCCCTTTCCCTACCTTGCAACCCTACCCGGGAAAATATGTGCGCCCCGGGGGCAGGAATTAATATCCCCAAGGCTCACTACGGTGTCCAGCATATAGTAAACGCTCAGTAACTTGATGTTTCATCCATTAATTGATTACTCGATCTCTCCCTGCCACCATTGTTTGTCTGCTTTCTTTTTAAACTAAACTATTTCAAGATACTTTAAAACATATCACGACACTAAGCTTTTGGCCCGTTCGGCCACTATACAAGCTATAAAGGCTTGCTCAGCGGCTGAGGGGCATACTTTAGTAGTGTGTGTGAAAAGCAAATATAATTCATATAAAACAAATATTCAAATAGTTTCCATAGGCTGCGTTCTTGTAGTCTTGCTACAATGCCAATGCTACGTCCTAGACATATGTTTCTGACCCACATGGAAAAATTATAAATCTGGCCAGTTGGAACTGCCATCTGGAATAGCTCTCGCTTTTTCTAATAAGCTCTGTGTCTTGGCCCTTCTCAGCCGTTAGGGCTTAAAATTGTCAGAGTGGGGGTGTGCTCAGCTACCCCAACCGTTCTTTGTCCTTGCTACAAAAGGCAGTATACTGCACCTTCTGGAAAAAGCAGAGACCCATCTGGTTCCCCCCAGGAATATGGTGCAAGAATCCATGATCTTTTTCTTTTAGTTTCTACTTGCACTGAAGTCTTGGTCCTTCCCTCTTTTTCAATCAGTAAATATTTTTAGGATATTTAGAATAGAGTGATTAATTTTGTCTAAAAGCCATATTATATTCTGCTTCTATGTTTTTTAAGTTTTTTTCCTCATTATAAAAACAACATATGCACATTTCATTTAAAAAATGTAAATATAGGGAAAAATCATCCAAAGATTTTTGGTATAATCACTGTTCATATTTTATCATATTTCTTTCTATGAATATTCTTCTCATGAATATATATTTCTTGCTTTTTTTCCAATTAAGATTATATATAACAATATGTCAATGTTAATACAAAACTCTTCATATGTATAATTCTGAATAAATAAGTAATCTAATTTAAGTAACTTCATTTATTTTTTCCTTTTTAAAATCATCTTCCTACATTTGGACACATATTTCCAATTTCTTGCATTAAACTGAAATTGAGATTAACTTCTTTGTGCACATGGCTTTCCTGACTTTGGGATTATTTTCTTAGACTGGAGTTCCAGAGAGAAAGCTCTTGATATACAACCTAACTTCTTTTCAGAGCTGTTTTCCTTAAGCTCCTTTAGATGCAAGGAGTCACTCAGGTCACTTCAGTCATTGGGAGGTTTATAGGAATGACAATTGGAGAAATATTCGGGACAGGAATCCAAGCCATAAAGCCAGGCCTCATGTAATGTCACAGAATGAAAAAGAATTAGCTGAGCCATGCAGACTGCAACTGAAGGTCATTCAGGATGCAGGGAGCTCTGGGGACCAGCCTATTACCTTGTCACCCATCAGCAGTCACAGCCCAGGAGGCTCTGCCCTAGAGATCCACCGTTAACAACTGGTCTATTTCATCTTCTGCCTGTATCACCAACTGCTCAACTCTCTATCTTATTTTCAGTTCATTTTCAACACAGAACTAATCTGATTGGCTCCGCCAATTGTCATTATGCCTATTTAGACTGAATTTTTACTTCAAGCTTCATCATTGGTCACTTGGACAGATTATCTTTGGCTATTCTTGGCTAAGTGCCCATTTCTGTCACAATCCTTTGTGGGGTTAGAGGAAACAGAACATGACTTTCCTGCATTGATCTTGTGGTAATTTGCTTGTAATTTTTCAAAATATTTAACCATCAGTGGCAGGGCACTGACCATTCAGTTCCAGAGAACGTGCCATGATGGAGTATCCCTACCGGGTACCATGTCTAGATGAGGACCCAGCAGGCTTGGTGGTCAGTCTATTCAGTACCAGTTTACACGCCCATCAAAAAGGTAGGAAATCATAGCAGCACTATTCACAATAGCCAAAATGTGGAAAAGACCCATGTCCATCAATAGATGAATGCATAAATCAAAATGTGGGGCATATTCATATAGTGGAGTAGTATTCGTCCATAAAAAAGGAATGAAGTACTGATACAAGCTACAATGTGGATGAGTCTTGGAAACATTATTCTAAGTGAAAGAAGCCAGACACAGAGGACCACATATTGTATGATTCCATTTATATGAAATATCTGGAATAGGTAAATCCATAGAGACAGAAAGTAGATTGTTGGTTGCCAGGGGCTGGGGGAATGGGGAGCAATGGCTTAATGGGGATGGGATTTCTTTTTGGAATGATGAAAATGATTTGGAACTAGACAGAAGTGGTGGTTGTACAACACTGTAAGTGTACTAAATGCCACTGAATTGTTTGCTTTACAATGGTTAATTTGATGGTATGTGAATTTCACCCCCCCAAAAAGATATCCAGCAATCCTTCTCTGGGTATATATATGCATAAGAATTGAAACCAAGGTCTCAAAGAGATATTTGCACACCATGCTCATAGCAACATTATTCACAATGCCAAGAAGTAGAAGCAACCCAAATGTCCACTGATGGAGGAATGGAGAAAGGAAAACTAACCTACACATGTAATGGAAAATTATTCAGCCTTAAAAAGGAAGGAGTTCCTATCATATGCTACAACATGGATGAAACTTGAGGACGTTATACTAAGTGAAATAAGTCAGTCACAAAAAGACAAGTATTGTATGATTCCACTTATATGAGGTATCTAAAGTAGTTAAATTCATAGAAGCAGAAAGTAAAATGGTTGGGGCTGGGGGGTGAGAGAAATGAGGAGTAATTGTTCAATGGGTACAGAGTTTCAGTGTTGCAAGATGAAAAACTTTGAGATCTGTTGCACAACAGTGTGAATATACTTAACACTACCGAACTGTACACTTCAAAATAGTTAAGATGGTAAATTTTACGTTGTGTTTTTTACCACTGTTTTTTTTTAAAAAAAGTAGAAGGGTGTTGAACACCTGCTAACGAAAAGTAGACACTGGCTTTCCTTTTTAATTTCTACCGGTTTTACAGGCTAAATCAGTATCTAGTTGTTCGGAGGTCCATATCTTTTATTATCAGTAATGTTCATTCATTTGTTCATCAAACGCTTAAGTGTCATCCCAGCCACCAGGCAACGCGCTTGGTGCTGGGGTTATGAGGTCACACAGGACAGCCGCTGTCCTGGTGGAGTCACTGGTAGGGGCAGTCCCTACCCACTCTCACTTCTCACACCATGAATTGGAATTATACCTGTGTTAAGCACCAGGAAGGAGCCACATGGGTGTTTCTCAGATTTGTAACGTGCCCCTGGCCTCGTCTGGGAGTTCTGCTTGAGAAAGTGAGCTTTCAGGTGAGATCTGAAGGGTGAGCAACACGGGAGTGAATGGATGGATTAGGGTGGGGGGGGAAGGGTACATCAGTGTTTAAAGACCCTAAAATGAGAAGGATCCTTAAAGGATCTTGATCTTAGCCTTATAAGTAATGGGAGGTCAGGGAAGGGTCTTAATTGTGTGTGGAGTCGAGATATAATTAGGGAGGCCACTTAAGGGGTACTGTACTAGCCTTAACCAACTAGGGTGAGGACAGTGACGATGGTGAAGACACTTAGCAAGTAAAATTGACACCACCTTGCTATATATTGGATATGGGGTTGTAGCAGAGGGTGAAATGAATGATGACTTCCTAGTTCAATCTTTTTATGTTTTTTTTTCTCCTTTTCTGACTAGTGTATTCCTGTCCATTGCTCATATTTATTTGGTAGTTTTTTTTTTTTTAAAGATTTTATTTATTTATTCATGAGAGACAGAGAGAGAGAGAGACAGAGGCAGAGGGAGAAGCAGGCTCCCCGCGGAGCAGGGAGCCCGATGTGGGACTTGATCCCAGGACCCTGGGATCATGACCTGAGCCGAAGGCAGACGCTTAACCAACTGAGCCACCCAGGCGTCCCTTATTTGGTAGTTTTGAGAGCTTCTTTTGCTTTATATGAATGGGATATTAAAGACAATAAATCCCTTTTTTGCCTTTATTTCTTTCAAAGTATGCTAATTTTAAATTTTTCATGTAATTACATATTTTCATTGGTATTATGCAATTTTTTGGATGCTTACAGTAAATTCAGCCAGGTTATTTTCACAATTCTTTTGGTTGAAGGCTGACTATATAAATAATGCTAAAATGAATAGGTATGAATTTAAAGTTGATGGCTAATGAGCAACTAAATTAGTGTTTCAAAGAGGTGTCAAAAGGATGCCCCTTGCCCATCCCCCACCCTCATGAATGTGACCAACGTGGAATCCAGTATTTTAAATTTTAACTTCTGAATAGTTATTATACATCTCTCTTATAGAGGTAAATGGTGAGCAAATTTCATTCCCTCTTCTATGTCCATTCCACTCAATGCTCCCTCCCTGCAATCACTTCTTTTAATTTTCAGAACATACTTATGCAAAGATAAACAAATATTAATATATGATCCCACTCTTCCTGCTTATTTTTAAAATAAAAAGTAACATACTATACACACTGTCCTACCCTATGGTTTATTCATTGAACATCACACGTAGCCCTTTCCACATCAAAATACAGTGTGTCCTCATTTTTTAGAGCTGTGTAGTATTACATTATGTGTCTGTACCCCATGATCTGTTCAACCTACTTGAGTTCAACCTTCTTTTATTACAAACGATTTGGTTCTGATAATCATACGCACATCTCTTCACACATGTGAAGAACAACTCTTAAGATAAATTCCCACATATAAGGTTTTCTAGGGCTTGGGTAATTACAAAGATGGATTCCGGTTGTATGGAGCCTGAAGATTATAATTTTGTGGGCCTTCACTAAGAAAAAGGATACAAAATTATCTAATTCAATGTAGATACAAAACGAATATTTTTTGAATATGAAAGGAAATGAATATTTATGTAGAATATGAAAGGAAATCACAATAGCTTTTTAAATGTTAAAAAGCTGAAAAATGCCATGAATATCACAGATTCTTGAAAAATAAGATAATATCTTTACTAATGAACTACCTGACATATCTCTATATTGCTTTTCTCACTCTCCCTCCCCCCCTTTTTTTTGGCTATATACACTGATTACCTCTTCTATGGCCAGAATTTTGTAATATCATTTTATTTTATTTTTTTAATATTTTTTTTAAGATTTTATTTATTTATTTGACAGAGAGATACACAGCGAGAGAGGGAACACAAGCAGGGGAGTGGGAGAGGGAGAAGCAGGCTTCCCGCTGAACAAGGAGCCCCCAATGCGGGGCTCGATCCCAGGACCCTGGGATCATGACCTGAGCCGAAGGCAGACGCTTAACGACTGAGCCACCTAGGCACCCCTGTAATATCATTTTAAAGACAGAAAGCAGAAAGATAATTCAATCTTTAGCATGGTTGGTTGAAATTCCTTTTTAAAAATTTTTGACGGTTGGGATGCATAAAGCATCCAATTTCACACAAACATGCTTACAATGTGTAGTGCTGTTACAGGTTTGTGTCCTACAACTCAGAAATTCTGATAAATTCTATTTCACATGATTCCCATTTAAAAAAAGATTATAAATATATGGTGCATTTATTTTTTTTTAAAGATTTTATTTATTTATTTGACAGAGAGAGAGACCGCGAGAGAGGGAACACGAGCAGGGGGAGTAGGAGAGGGAGAAGCAGGCTCCTGGCCGAGCAGGGTCCTCCATCCCAGGACCCTGAGATCATGACCTAGCCGAAGGCAGACGCTTAACGACTGAGCCACCCAGGCACCCTTATATGGTGCATTTATAATTGCTACATTATCAAGTATATCCTAGCAGGCAAAAATATCCATTTTGATCAAATATCTGTAAAAAGTAAGCAAAAAGAGTTCTGCTTATAATTTTGCATATCTGATGATTAAAATAATTGCCCACAGATTAGTTTCTGGCTCCATTTATTTCAAGCCTCATTTCCTTCCCACTACCTACATAATTCTAATATCAGGTACCATAAAACATATTCATATTTCAGTATGATCTCTGGCCTTGTAGCTCGTAGTCAGACTAGCAGGTGGTTGGCAGAGTGAGTGGTAGGAGTATTTGTGGAAACCAGTCCAATCCCAGGACGCCTAGCAATAAGCTGGCTGTCATGGAAGTGACTGCATACCGCATAAATATATCCTACTACATCCAAGCTGAATGTAACTCCAAGTCTGCTTCCCTTTACCTGATTTCAGGAGTTCCTGATGCCATTCCAGTGCTCCACTTCACAAAGGAAAGCATGATGGAGAGGAGGTCTGAGTGGAAAGAGAAGAGTGGGCTTAACCAATTGTGATGAAAATATCTCAGTTTGCAAAGTTCTCAAAAATAACATTTTGAAAAATTGGTGGGACTTTTCTCAGGGCCTCAAAAGGGGTCTGTGCAAGTGAGGAGTCCCGAATTTTATGCTTCATTAGTCCACAGTAAATCTGCCAAATTGCCCTTCGTAGAGGTTATACCAAGTTACTGTTCTACCCATAATGCAAAGGCTTCCTTTCCCAAGGTCTTGAATGCAGAGTGTGTTATCAAATCTGTAGATTTTTGCCAATCTGTTGGAGAGGGCAAAACAACTTAGAACAGTTGTATCTTGCATTTCTCAAATTATGAGTTAAACCGAGCATTTTTTCTTAGGCTTAAGAGCCATATGTGTTTCTTTTTCTGTGAACTCTCAGTTCATTTTTTTCCCCTCTTGTTTCTATTGGGTTGTTGGTCCTTTTCTTATTGATTGCTAGCAACTCTTTATACATTGGTAGAGGCATTTTTATCTTGATATGAATTGCAAATCTTTTTTATCTGTTTTTTTGTTATTTATTTATTTATTACCTCTTAGATTCTTTAGTAGTATTTTTTGTTGAGGTATAATTGACCTCTAACATTACTTTAGTTTCAAGTTTACAACATAATGATTTGATATTTGTATACATTTGCAAAGTGATCACTACAACTAGTTTAGTTAATATGTGTCGCCATACATAGTGACAAAAATTGTTTTTCCCTTGTGATGAGGACTTTTGAGATCTACTCTCTTAGCAACTTTCAAATATACAATACAGTATTATTAACTATAGTCACCATGCTGTACATGACATCCCCAAGACTTCTTTATTTTATAACTGGAAGTTTGTAAACTTTGACCCCTTTCATCCATTTTTTCTTCTTATGTGTGTATGTTTTTGTTGCTCTTATTGCCACACTGAAATTTTATATTATTATATTGTTAACTTTATCATGATTTCATTTTTTATATTTGAATCTTTGATCCACATAGTATGGAAAGGTTTTTTTTTTAATTGATGGTTTATATGAAGATTCTAGCAACTGTAGAAGATGGAATTCCAGACATTCATCAAGGAAAGAGTACTGTTCCTAAGTCTCCCCTTAAAAAAAAAAAAACTCTACTTCTTACTGAAGTTTAATTATTAATATGCTTCCTTCAATGAGTTGGTATTTATTGAACACCCATTATATGCTAACTCTTTACATTTCTCTCATTGAAAAACGCGACTCTGGGCATGAAAGAGTTCTACGTAAAGAAAGTAAAGACTCATCTACTTTCAGAAATAGGAATAATAAATAAATATAATGCTCTGTGGCCAGAAATAAACATTCTTCATGCTTCCCAGACATCTTAACATTTATAGTATTATAAATGGTTCTGTCCTTTCTTCATGCTTGGTGCCACAGGCTTCCTGTGTCCCTCTGTGGGGACGAGCAACCTTCCTTTGTAGTGCAGGTAGTTATTTTCCAAGAAAAGATCAAATGCTCCTCTCAGCTGGAAACACCCACTCTCCATGTTGTTTCAAAGGGTTTCTCACTCCTGCATGCCAGACATGTCCAAACTAAAGCCGGGTCAGAAAAAGACCTGGCCCTGAGTTTCAGTGCAACTTGTTGTCTTTTACTCTGGAATTAGATCAGAAAAATGTACGTATTCTTCACTTGTGATTATAATTTATTAATTATGTAATAACTTTACATTACTTATTCAATATTCATCATTAACAAAAGTAGTCTTTATTCTTCTTTGGTGTTCAAAGATGAATCACGACCTGGATTCATTTAACATTCAGTTCTGTGGTTCTTCCCTCAGTGCTTAACAGAGCTCTTTGAGCAAATTTAGGGAACTAGAAGCTACTTATTTTTGAAGGAAAGTGCCATTTCTGTGGCATAATCAGGAACTAAAAGACTAAAGTAACATTAGAACTGAAAGGTGCCTGTGAAATCTCTTGGTTCAATCCCCTCATTTTAAAGATGAAGAGGTAAAGACCCAGAGAACTCTGAGGTTAATGACATGTTTCTTATGTTTATCCCAAGTCAGCACGCCCATAAATAATGCCTTCTTTATTTTTATTTGATTAATTCATGTGGCTAGTATGCGAGTTTGGATTCTTTTTAAAATGTGTAAGTATAAAAAAGTTGGGAGGAAAAAAATCATCCCAAATCTCTCTACCCAGGGACAGTCACTGTTAAAAGGCAGCATGACCATCACTAAGGGAACGAGCTTTGGAACCGGACAGTGCTGGACAGAACCCCATCATTTAACCCTTCTGAGCTTCAGTGTCTTTATGGCTACCTGGGAGATGATAGAATTCACCTCATGGTGAAGATTAAAGTATACTGCATAGGAGAAGCATTCGGGTTGGTGAGCTAAATGATTGTGTTCAATTCATATTAGCAATTATTGGTAGTACAGCTGAGAAAATACTGTATCCATTTTTGCACCATGCTTTTTTTCACTTACTATATCACATGCATTTTCCCAGGGCATCAAAGAATCTTTATTAATACACATCTTTTATGTCATGACCATCTTTGTAGAGAGAAAACGTGAGTTATTTTCCATTCCAAAGCCAAGGTTATGTATACCTTCTCCTCAAAAGAAGAAAAGCTGAATCAGCAGCTGCCAACAAAGGGGAAGGAAACAAGGGTTAATTAAGAGGAACTATTTTGGAATAAACAGCTGGATTTACAAGGGTGTGCATGAGAATGCTTTGATGCATGCATTTAGAAAGTAAAGGATACAGAATAATTGATGGCTATATCGGCAGATCAAAGTGTCTCAAGGGCATTGCAGGCTGCCGAGTTAAACTGTTTGCACTTTCCTGCATTTAGTGTGTGTATTTTGTGAGCATAATAATAATTTGTATGCACACAGAAGCTTTCATCTGGGGAGGAGCTCAAAGCACTTTGAAGATGTTAATAAGAAAAAGACCTGCTAATTAAGATTGCTTAAAAATAAAAACTTTCCTTTCAGCATGTTTACAGATTGCCAGGAGGATTCCGACTTAAAGAGATTTGTTATCACAAGTGAGTTATTCCACGTTTTTCTTTTTAAAACACATTGTTGGATTTAGTGTACTGATAAAATCCTCCTCCGGACAGTCACACCACATGTAACAAGAATAATTCAACAGTCTCTGACATGCTTGATTTGGAAAGCATACTTTTACCCAGAAAATGTTGCAGTTAGAGCAAAAAGCAGTACCGTGTAGGATATTGGTGGTGAGTTTTCAGTTTCAGACTAAACCCAGCAAAGCATTCCCAGACCTTTCTGAAATTATATCTGAAATTCAGATAGTAAAAATCGTATCTCAGTGCATGGTGAAAAGGATGACTTTGTTAAGAGTTCTACAAGCTTCCACCTCAACTTCCCTACATCAAACACACTAAAGCAAATCTCTACATAGATGAAGTCAATTCATGAAGCCTTTCCTAATCCAGCTATTAGAATTAGACGCCTCCCTTTTCTCAGCTCCCCGGGCACGGAATTTTATTTGTTTGAAAATATTATTTGTATAATGACTTATTATTTGAGTCTTTTTTTTCATATGTGAGATATGTATAGTTCTTCCACACTAGAGAGTAAACTCCAAGTAGGCAAAAATATATTTTATTCATCTTAATATCCTATAGAGGGCTTAGCACAGTGTATGATCCTTAACACAACATACCATTAATAACTCTTTTTTTTCTTTTTTAAAGATTTTATTTATTTATTTGACAGAGAGACACAGCGAGAGAGGGAACACAAGCAGGGGGAGAGGGAGAGGGAGAAGCAGGCTTCCCGCGGAGCAGGGAGCCCGATGCAGGGCTCGATCCCAGGACCCTGGGATCATGACCTGAGCCGAAGGCAGACGCTTAACTGACTGAGCCACCCAGGCGCCCCAATAACTATTTCTTTTAATAAAATTAAGACTTTTATTATAGCAGTTTTGTAATAGAAAAAGAAGTTAGAAACAGCATAAATGTCCATCAATAGAGCAAGGGCTAAATAAAGTTATGGGACATCTGTACAATGGGATACTGTGTCACTATTAAAAAGAATGAGATAGACTTAAAAAAATTCAATGATCTACAGAATGAACAACTCACATAGAAGAACATGTATTTTAGCATCTCCTTTTTGCCAAAATAAGACCAAACCAAATGGGCAATTGAGAGATGCATGGGATGAATAGATAGATGGAGAGCTAGACAGATAGATTGATCGATTTTTTATTATTCACAGAAATTGGAGGCCCTGGGGACACCTGGGTGGCTCAGTCCGTTGAGCGTCTGCCTTCGGCTCAAGTCATGATCTCAAGGTCCTGGGATCGGGTCCCGTGTCGGGCTCCCTGCTCAGTGGGGAGCCTGCTTCTCCCTCTCCCTCTGCCCCTCTCCCTCCTTGTGCTCTCTCTCTCTCTCTCAAATAAATACATAAAATCTTAAAAAAAAAAAAAAAAGAGGGACGCCTCAGTGGCTCAGTCGGTTAAGCGTCTGCCTTCGGCTCAGGTCATGATCCCAGGGTCCTGGGATCGAGCCCTGCATCGGGCTCCCTGCTCCGCGGGAAGCCTGCTTCTCCCTCTCCCTCTCCCCCTGCTTGTGTTCCCTCTCTCGCTGTGTCTCTCTGTCAAATAAATAAATAAAATCTTTAAAAAAAAAAAAAAAGAAAGAAAGAAAAGAAAAAGAAATTGGAGGCCCTGAAAAATATGAGCAAATCATCAACAGTGAATATTCCTGGCGCGTGGGGCTGAGGGGGAGTGGGCTGCCTGTGAGAAGAAAGTCCCCGCACTTGTTACTCTTACCTCTGTATTGTTTGAAGTTTTAGCGATGAACAAGTATTATTTTTGGTCATTAAAAAAACGGAAATTATTTGTTGACTCGAAGTTTGGATTTGTTGAACTTGCCTTCGGCCAGGCAGATGACCTAATATCCCATATTTCTGCAGTTCAAATCTGTCTCCCTGACAGAGCCTCTGGCACTGAGGGAGCTGGAGGGGACAAAGCCTTCCTTTTTCAAGAGTAAGCACTTAGTCGGATTCAAACTGACTCCCTTGGGCATCTTCCTGGGGCACCTTTCCAGGGCCTTGCTTTCTAAATTCGGTATACTAATGGGCTGGGACAGATTCCCTGGCTGACTTTGGAAGTTGTCAAAATCTCTCTGGTAACTTTCCTAGGCTTTTTGGTCTCTAACAAGACATGGACCTTTTTCAGTTGTAAATCAGCTTACATCAAAATTCAAGCAGGAGGCCATGCTGCCCCTGAAATCCCTTCTGCTCACTCATTCTAGCCTCTGAGTTCTCACTCCCTTGAAACTCCTGCCTTGCAGGATAATCAGAAATAGCCACCTGGGCTAATTTCCTAAGTGGCCATTCTCTTGTTTTGACCAGCAGAAGGGGTATGATCTGTTTTCTACATACAGTGTGTGTAGGTTGGCTTGCTGCCAGCCTGATTCTCTCAACCGAAAGAAAACTGAACTCTCTCTAAAATGAGAAGACAAGAGGGAATTTGTGGGAATATTACAGATTAATCCACTTTGCCGTGATCTGGCCTGGCCCATTTTTAGTGGAGGCTGGTTTAGGGTTAGTTTGTGGTTACATAAACTTGCCAACCATCCGGAAGAGGAAACAATACCCTCTGGTGGTAAGATTATATCCTGCACCATGTACCCTAAATTTCAGCTCTAGGCCAAGTTGGCTTACCTTCACTGGTACCTCAGTACACAGGAAGTTTATTTATTTATTTATTTATTTATTTATTTACTTACTTACTTATTTATTTGATCTAATCTCTACACCCCACATGGGGCTCGAACTCACAACACTGAGATCAAGAGTCGCATGCTCTACGGACTCTACTGAGCCAGCCAGGTGCCCCTAGAGATCTATACTTAAAGAAATCAACTCCACCTTTATCTTGAGTGATAGCATAGAGATACAAACAATAAAATTTCCATTTCCCAGTTACGTTTTTATTGTTTTATTGGTTTTAGTTACTGTGTTAAACATTATACAGATTGAAATTATTAAATGTGCTATCATTCTATTATGGGAAAAAATTCCTGTCATTCTGCAAACTACAGAGGTGGAGTTGATTTTTGAATACACCATTATTTATGGTGTTGTTATTGTTACGCTTCTTTGAGGTCCCTTTTTGTTTTCAGAATGTGTCTATTGTGTAGTATAGGTTTTTGTCGCTCAGAATATGTCACTACTTTCTGCCACATGTGACAACATTCAGATGTGTTAGTAACCATAGGTTCCAGTTTTCTTGTTAATGTAGTCACTGGAATTGTCACAGTTGGGTTGATTGCACAGGAACATTATCACACCAGCTGCTCTGGCTCTCCAACTAGCAGGCCTGGTATGGAATGTTCGGTGTGAGTTGGAGTTCCCGTGGACTCTGGACATTTGCCTTCCTGAGTCTCTGCCTTTGACTTTCCCTTTGGGACTCATGCCATAAAGGTCACTGTTTCCTGTTCCAAATATTCCTTTTAGTTTCTGTTTTGTGAGAACTCTGTATAAAGCTTTTCCCCTTGACCATTTGTCCTCCCAGGCCTGAGACTGCTTCTGAAGTTGAGAGAATTGAAAAAACCCGGGCTTCCTTCCTGGGAACTGGGTACTTGTCATCGAAGAGTAGAATGTCTTTGGAGAAGCT
Organism: Neomonachus schauinslandi; assembly: GCF_002201575.2. Taxonomy (NCBI): domain Eukaryota; kingdom Metazoa; phylum Chordata; class Mammalia; order Carnivora; family Phocidae; genus Neomonachus; species Neomonachus schauinslandi. The sequence goes on along the minus strand of NC_058405.1, from coordinate 57,866,479 downwards.
TGTGGTACCAGGATTTGAGGTAAGAGAGGAGAAAGGGGACTCAGCCCAGCATTTAAAACTTGCATTGGCTTCTTGTCAAAATGCTCATTGGCGGGCGCCTGGGTGGCTCAGTTGGTTGAGCGACTGCCTTCGGCTCAGGTCATGATCCTGGAGTCCCTGATCGAGTCCCGCATCGGGCTCCCTGCTCGGCAGGGAGTCTGCTTCTCCCTCTGACCCTCCCCCCTCTCATGTGCTCTCTCTCTCATTCTCTCTCTCAAATAAATAAATAAATAAATCTTTAAAAAAAAAAATGCTCATTGGCCACCCGGTAGGTGACCAACTGTGCCGGTTTGCCTGGAATTGAGGGGTTGTCCAGGACGTGGGACTTCCAGTGTTAAACCTGGCGAAGTCCCAGGTAAACTGGACTAGTTGGTCATACCAGCGTGGGTTTAGGACTGTATGAATCCTTTCTTTGCTCCTCTCACTCTCTATAGGTGATTGTTCTTCCTTTTTCCCCAGATCGGCCGAGTGTTGTTTCTTATGCATCCTAATAAAACCCATGATGTCTGAAAATGACTACATATTAAGAATGTACTACATTTCGGGGCGCCTGGGTGGCTCAGTTGGTTAAGCGACTGCCTTCGGCTCAGGTCATGATCCTGGAGTCCCGGGATCGAGTCCCGCATCGGGCTCCCTGCTCGGCGGGGGGTCTGCTTCTCCCTCCCCCTCCCCCATCTCATGCTCTCTCTCTCTGTCTCATTCTCTCTCTCAAATAAATAAATAAAATCTTAAAAAAAAAAAAAAGAACGTACTACATTTCAAACATGTTAACGATGGGAAAACCTTTCATCGGCGCTTAAAAATTACATAAAATTTACATAAGCATGAACTCAAGACGGATGCTTACACCAGCCTAAATAAGAATGTATCACCGTTTCTAGGCACAGAGTGGAGGTGGACTATTACGTGCCAGGTCTGGTGCTGGGGATGGGGAGCTGAAGGGATAAACAGATAACGGCCACAGAATTACCAGTGCTAGGCGAGTGGTGTAGGAAGCTGAAGCACAAAGTGATTACTGTGGGCTGGGATACCCGGAGAGGCTTGAAACAGGAAGTGGGATGTGGAGAGAGCTAGAGGGGAATCCAGAAGAAAAGGTAGACTCAAGATGAGGAGATGACTTTTCCAGGTAGCAGGAACAGCTGCCTGGACACTCTGAAATGCCTGGGTGGGACGTGCATAGGTGAGTGGCCCTGAAGCTGAGTTTTTAAATGGGTGCTCGGTTTGAAGAGGGTGTGTCGGACAATTCTTGTATTTCTATACTGCTGCTTTGGCAATCACTGTAGACCCAGTGAGTACATCTTTACCGAACAGAGGGAGCCCTTCTTTCTCCTCCTGTCCCTCTGCCACCTTTTGTAGGTTAGGCCTGGCATCTCCAAACAATGACCTGACTGTCTCAGTAAATATTTGGGATGCAAAGAACTGGAGCATTGTCCAAACCCTGTGTGCCTAACTTCACCCTTCCTCCTATTGAGTCCAGTGCAGAGTAGGGCGGCTCGCAGAGTGTGGCCAAGGAAGCTATCCTTCTCCTCACAGAGACTTGGAGCATCAGCCCCTACGCCCCAGTTCTCAGCAAGAGTAATGAATATTTGTACGTGAAATGGGACTGTTAAATGACTACTGGTCTCCCTTACACTTTATGGCTCATTAGTGGGTTTTCAGTGACCTTATCATAGATTGGACATAGCAAAATATCACAGCACAGTTTTACCTAAATGACCTTTTCCTTACACAAATCCCATTGTTCTTTGTCGAAAGGAAACCCTTTCCACCCGGGCAAAGACAACGTGAAGAGGTGTTTATGAACGGGATAACAACCACTGTCATAAATGGGACCAAGGAAGACAGAGGCAAACACAAAACGTACCTTCAGTGAGATTTGGGAGAAGGGACGTGAGGAAGGTTCTCATGCCTCTTCCACAAGCTTTCCATCTAAAAATTCCTTCTCATTTAGAGATGAGCTTTAATCTGTAAATTCTCCTGGGAATATTATGCCTGTCTTAATTCTCACACTAACGAATCCACATCAATATTCCCTTTGGTGAGTAATAGGTAGGGCCTTGAATGCTTAAAATGAAGTGTCTGCAGATATGAGAAAATGCTGCCAAAAAGGAAGGCTTAGCATCTTAAAATCAAATTTCTTGCTCCTAAATTTTTTTGGAAATTTGTCATAGCTTTTATCTGAAATGGCTTGAATCACAACCGCGCTCTGGAAAACGGTCTTTTATTTTCCTTGTTTTGGATTTGTAGTTTCTTAAATACTATATGGTCTTGACCATCTACCACCTTCCTTTCGTTGTTCAATGTCCTCCCTTTGCTCTCAAACTCTTTTGTAAACTATTTCAAGCTGCCCCATTTCTGCTCCTGAATTTCCCCCTTGTTTCCGCTGGTCATGTTTATTTATTAGCTCACAGTGATTGCTTCCTTTCTCAGGTCTGGAAGGGCATAACTGTGCTCAGGTATGACTCTGACCCTTAAAAAAACATGAATACAAGGCATAAATATCATTGAGTTGGTGACTGCATCTATTAAAAATATTTTGATCATCCTTCTGTTGTCATTTGTTTTATTTGAAAACATAGGTTGACAACTAATATTTCTATGCTTGTGAAAAATGGGAGAGAAATTCCATTAGAAGGTGTGGATTAATCAGACACATTTTTCTTTTAAAAAACCCTAGCTTTATATTTCTTTTTGTGCCTGTTGGTCCTTAATCATAGCTACAGCTGAGACTCCTTCTCTCCCCATTCGTTTAGTCTCAGGTATCTCCTTACCCACATCTCTTTGTAAATCATTATTTTTTTTTTAATTTTGCAATTGGTTCTGCCCTTGGTGGTATCAGTTAGATCACTCTCATTTGAATTAAATGCTAAGGTATGGTGTTTGCAATTAAGTTAAATGTTTCCTTGGAGTGGATCCAGTTCTTTTTATCTTTTTTGATAAGCAATGGCTTTCAAGGTCCTGGCTGGAAGATTGTTATTTTGAATTAGGAATCCTTATCTCCACATAATTTGAACAATCCCAGACTATAGGGGCATTGCCCAGGTCCACCAGACAGTTTTCCATTAGCGCTGTTCAGTGTGAAAGTCTAGGGAAGAACTCAGGCAGCCCGACCAAGAACATCCAAAGGAGCTACTAGGAGAATATTCTACATTTATGTCAATTTAAATACCACTTCCAAGTCATACTGTTCTCTAAAAGTTCAGTTAGTCCTGGTTTATGGCTCAAAGCACTTTGCATGTATCAGCCCATTAGCCCTCTGCATTCCCCTGAGTCAGAGAGCTGACAACTAGAAATAACCCAGTTTCCAAATGTGGACTCAGAGGCACAGGAAGCTTTAATAACTGCAACAGGATCACTAATTCAGGCAGCAAACCAGTACACACATGGGACCGAGGGGGTGTCACAATGTTCCATAGGACTGAATGTAGTAACCTCTGCTGGTGTTCCTGTAAGTATCAGATTCACAATGCTGTGGCAACATAAACCACCTCTGCACTGGACTCCTCCTTACCCCTGACACTTAGGAGTAAACAAGCTGACTTTAGGGAACATCATTCACATAGGAAAGTTTTGTTTCCTAGGCCATCTTCTCTCTGAGCCAATTTTTTTTCAGCCATGGCCAAGAGTATGGATACTAGGACTAGAAATGCCAGAATTCAAACCTTGGCCCCCACCAGTATGACCCTAGGCAAGTTTCCTAACCTCTCCATGACTCAATTTCCTCATCTGTAAAATGGTGATTAGTAATAGTATGTCCCTCAGATATGTTGCTGTGGGGATTGAACAAGTTAATTCATGCAAAGCACTTAGAACACCTGACACATAAGTATGTCATAAACATGAGTTGTTTCTCTTGTTCTTCCTCTCCTTCTTTGGGAAGGCTTTTCATGCCAGGGCCTTCCCATTCTCTTACTTCCTCTTCCTATCAAAACAGCAAAGGATCCAGTGTCAGCTATTAACATTTTAGTGAGAAAGAGTTTCATGTTACCTGGGCCAGCTAGTTTGCTTATCAAGCATTGTCTCTAATTGTGGAATGGAAAATTGATTCTCAGTTCAAAGAAGTTGGGTTACCATAAATGTTTTGAGGGAGTAGGGGAAGGTGGGAGATGAGAACAGGAAAAATCTCAGTTAGCCTCAAAAATATCTGAAGGAACCTGCTTAAGTGTTTACAAAGTTCATCTTCTGCTTAAGAACGGGTCTACCTACTTGACCAGATCCCCTTCCTTCTTTTAAAATCTCTCTCCATCCCTATTCTGTTCCTTCTCATCTCAACACGAACAACTTTTCCTTTACTCATCCTTAGTGTTTTATCCTTCTTTCCTCCTACTCTAGACCAAGACCTTTAATTACCAGGAACGCAGGGCCTTTTCTCATGTGTCTTCTGCTCCATCAGCCATTTCTGGCCTTGGTTCTCTTCGCCCCAACCCTGCTTTGCCTTGATGACACTGTTGTGCAGACCAAAAGTGAGAAGATTTAAACTATGAAAGTATAATTTGCATATACCAGTTATGCCTGGTTCTCTATCAGCATAATCATATAGAGTTTATATTATTAAATATATAAAACATTGACTTTATTAGACTATTTGGAAATAACGAAACTATTCTCATATGCTTGATGTTCTTTTTTTTTTTTTTAAGATTTATTTATTTATTTATATGAGAGAGAGAGAGAGAGCACATGAGAGGGGGAGGCGGCAGAGGGAGAAAGACTCCCTGCTGAGCAGGAAGCCCGATGCGGGACTGGATCCTGGATCATGATCTGAGCCAAAGGCAGTTGCTTAACCAACTGAACACCCAGGCGCCCCATGCTTGGCATTCTTAATTAGTCGCTGACTGTAGCCTTATCATTTGATCACAGCCTTGCCCACGGCATTTTTCCTGCCAGGCATGTGTAATTAAATACATGAAACTCAACTCCTAACCCTTTGCTACCTGGGGGAGATAAGGGTAAGGAATGGAGAGGAGAAAGGACCAGGGGAGGGTAGATGAGACAAAGAATTCCCAGAGGCCAGAGGTAATTTTCCCCCAGGCCTTTCCCTCAACGTCACCACCCAGGGGTAATATTTTAAAACCACAAGCCATAAACATTAATGATTCTCAGATTTAAGCTCCAGTCCTCTTCGAATGACAATTTACCTTTCAAAGCCTTTTTTTTTTTAAACAGAAATAGAAATTACAGTTCATGTGGCAGTTTTAAATGACCTCAATAACTTAACAAAAACCCTGGCCACTTCTTCTTACGACGCTGGGCAATTTGAGGTGATTGTTAATTTCTTAGTCAATGTTTCCTAACTTGCTCATTACTCTTTTTGTGTCCTTTGTTTAAAACTTTATTATTTGTATTAGTATATGAAATTCACAGGCATTTAGATTTAGATTTTTTACTCACTATCTCACAAACGTCCTGTTATACATGTTTTAGAAGCTTCTGTATGTATTCACAGTAACCCCAAATAACAGATTTTTACTTCCTCTAAGCTGGTCTCCTGTTAAATGTTTTCCTTGGCATTGTCAGTCATAAACCCCTTAAATAAAATCAAGATCACACCCGTTGGCATAGGCACCGAATGTCAGAAGGAATGTCTTCAGTGGGCCCAGCTTTAAACGTTGCCTTTGGTTATTCCAGCAAGAATGGGCAGTACACCTGACCTCACTATAATCGGTTTAGGATATATTGCTTTTTTTTTTTCTCTTAATATTCTATTTTTTAAACAATCTCTACACCCTGCATGGGGCTTCAACCCATAACCCCGAGATCAAGAGTCACACACTTGACCGACGAAGCCACCCAGGCACCCCTCGGACATATAGCTTTTATTTTTGTTCCAATAATGCAATGGCTTCCAAACTATGTTCCTTAAATACTTTAGGTCTACAAGGGATTTTTAAGTATGTTAGAAAAAAAGAGTGTATCACAAAGTATGCTTTTGATTCATGTCCTGGTTCATCTTCCTCAGTCACCATTCCATAACCAACTATTGCTCTACAGGCAATTACGTAGGAATCTTACCTTGTTTGGACACATAAGATATGATTCACATTTTATAAGTCAGGTCATACTTTGCATGTATGCTAATATTTATCAAGTACTTATTATATGACAGCTTTGACTTGGATTATTTACGTTAGTCTTCTTACCCACTCTGTGATGTAAGTGCTCTTATTACCCCCTTCAACAGATGAAGAAGCAGAGACCTAGGGGATGAGGAAACTCACTCAAAGTCTTGGAGTAAAAGAAATCAAGAGAAGATTGAGCCCTAGCATTTGGCTCCCAAGTCCATGCTCCTAACACCCTGCTCTGCTACCTCCTTAACAGTTGGAGGCAATTGCTGCAGAATAATCTTCTACGAATCAAGCTTTCCCTTTGTACCGTATGTTTGGCCCTCCCTCCCAACATATCCACCTTGATGAATGCATGAATTATAAGCTTGGAATTTGTGTGAATCGTGTCCCAGGTGGCACCCTTGTGCAAGTGAGTCCCAGGGCTGTTTTCCATGCAGTTAGTTGAGAGTTCCCAAATTGCACAGGCCAGTAGAATGGCAAAGACTACGTTGTCTGATGACCATTCTTGTGCTACAACCTCCTCCCAAAGGTCAGCATTGCTCAGGGAGGGGAACCGCAGGCCCCTCCATCCCCCCAGCTCTTTCAGTTCCTGGACGTGCTGTCTCCTCCTGGCTGCTCATACGTCTGCAGGGGCCTTTGCCAGGGGGTCATTTCTCCATCTTTTGGAGGGGGTCAATGAATTAACTGTTCTCTTATTATTCCAAGGTGGAATAATATTGTCAGTCTCAGTCTGAGTTGCCCTGGCAGGAGATGGATTTTGCTGTGGGTGCCCTATGGTGCTGACCTGACCAAATCCCTCAGTAGCAAATATGGTCCCTGGAACTCACCACTGTCACTCTGAAGTCTGCAAGCAAGGCCACGCTGACTCCATTCCTAAAGCTCCTCCACCCCTCACTCCCCCACCCCTCACTCCCCCACGGTCTATCCATTATGAGTCTATCCATCTCAGTGGCCCCAGACACCCATCATCCAGTCTAGTTCTGGAAGATGGAGCCCTTGCCTCTCAGGATAGCTACTCCATGGACAGGAATGAGATAGATAGGCTTTCTGCCCTTCTCAGAGAGTCCTGATGCTCTTACGTGTTCTTGGGCCTCACAAGGTAGCCTTATTTATCCAATAGAATCTTGCTCTGCTGAAGGAACAGAGCAGAATTCTGGGATGATGGATTAGGAGAAACTACGGGAAAAACGAATCCAAGTTTTCTTCTTCCCAATGACTCTAGGATGAGATCCCTCATCAGTGATTCTTATGGGTCTAAGTCAATCAGGCTATCTTGTCTTCCCTTTACTTCAGCACCATTTCCTGTATTTTTATGGCATTTTTCTTTACAGCCAGGAATCCTTCTATCCATCCATCCATCCATCCATTCATTCCTCCTTCTGTCCTTCTCTCCATTCATTGATCCACTTGCTTACTATAAAGCATTTACAGAGCCTCTCCTCTAAGGAGATTTTCAAGCATTTGGGGTTACAGTGATTAATAATACACAGGTCCTGCCCTTAAGGAGCTTCTAGTCTATTGGAAAAGATTGAAAAATAGACAGTTACAGTTATCACATATTGTAATAAGTAATGTTATTGCCTTTCTGAGCACTAAGGGGGAACATGTAAATAACCTTAATCTTCCCATTTTCTCTTTGGGAATAAGGCATATTCCATCTCATTGTGACTTCTGACCAACCTCATTAGACTCTTCAAGGTCAGGGCTAAAGTTCAATTTATAAAAGGGAAGTGGAAAATGCCACACTCTTTGATAATGAAACCAGCTCACTTCAGAAGCAAAAGTAATACTGAGAGAAAACATGTTTTCCAGCTTGAGTCAGCTTGTCTTCCTTTCTTTTTTCAAATGACTTATTTGGAGCACTGGAAAATGCTAATATCTGAGTTATCAAGGCCCTGACCCGGTCAATTCAAAATATTTATCCTGAATTGCAAATTCACTTTCCAGGCTTCGGTGGGTGCATTGCAGTGTTTACAGTTAAAGATGTCTCAATTATTTTGTCATGCACCTTAACTCTGAACATGTTGATGAAGCAAACTACCTTGCAGTTCTTTCTAAATGTTCTAGACCTAGTAGGGCATTCATATTTCCAATGGATCTGAACTTGGAGTACCCCTGCTGCTTCATTGCACCCTCTACACGTTTCCCAGAATAGCCTTGACTTAGACCTGCTTCACTTTCCCAAGGGCAACATTTTGCTCTTCATCCTACTGCTTTGAAAATGTATTAAGTTAAAGGCCTTTTCATTCTTGGATCCCTGATTTAGTCAATTCTTTTGCTCTGCAAAACACCCTGGTATTTGTAATAAACACCCCGAGTGTCTTGGCCCATTGTTGGCCTGACCCAATAATGGCTCAAATACCAGAAAAAACCCTCTTGTATAGAAGAATGAATACAATTAGCACCTGATAGATTCTAGACACTATGCTAAGTATTTTCACGTACGTTATTTCATTTAATTCTCAAAATAATATTATAAGGTAAGTAGAACAGTGCCTGGTACACAGTGGACACTCATAGAACACTTGTTGAATGAATGAAGAAATTACAATTCCTATCTTACAGTCTAGAAAGATACAGTCAGAAAAAGACAGTAAGAAAGTCAGAAAACAGACACTAAGACAGTCAGAAAACCACAGATGAAAGAGGTCATGTCGTTTCGAGACCACTTAATGGCCAAGCAGGTCTGCCTCTTCCCTGTCAGGGCACTCTGTAGCACGTGCTTTAGACCAGTAAGTCTTTAAATATACTCTCTGAGAAGGCTTATGTTGCATCACCATCTGACGCCCTAAGGATTTTCTAAATCATTGTAATCAACACTTACTAAGTCCCCTCAAGTAATCAAAATCCTTTAATCCTCAAATGTGAAAGCAAAAAGCAAGGCTTTATCTTTGTGTCTGTGTTAGATAAAAGTCTCTCCTGAACCTCATTGGTCTTGGATATCAATTATCCAAAGAAGTGTAGAAAAATTCTCAGGAAAATTTACAGGGCAAAATTAGTTTTAATGGCTTTAATTTACGTAGGAGCCATGAAGTAACTCTAGCTTCTTGACACAATCTTTGCCACATCGCCCTTTGTCTGCCCTGTTGAACTCCAACTCCTTTCCAGGCTTCAGGTCCCTCCTCCCTCCCTCCTGCTCCCCAGCATGCCCGTCTGTGTCCTGAGCCTTCCACTGCTCCCCCTCAGTGTATTGTTATCTGTGGTCCATTGTTTATGATCCATCCTACACCTGAAAGACTTCTGTGTCTCCCCATGACTCGTGTGTGTGTGTGTGTGTGTGTATATATATGTGCGCGCGCGTGCGCGCAGCGGTCTGTGTCTCCCCATTACTTATTAAAAGCAAGGCCTTTTCTCATTTCACTTACAGTCCTGCCCCCTTTTCCAATAGTGGACATTTGCTTTAGTGGACATTTGTGGCACTGGCTGTAGAGTCCCTAGTCTTATCTTCCCAACTGGATTGGACATTTTTTTGTCCCATCTTAAGATACTCCTAAACATGTCTTAACTGTTCCTGGGTGTAAGAGGTAGGCGGTGTTAAGTCTTATTAAATACTATTGATAAGCCACCCTCATCCCCTACTGGGCACCAAATAAAAGAGGAACCCTGACGCTTTCCCATCTATCATGGCCTTAGTTCTGAATTTCTTCTACGAAAAAGGATAATCTTCCTGGCAATGTCAATTTACAGTTTTCTTTGTCTCCTTAAACTGGACTATGGGCTGTGTTCCTCAAATCCAACAAGCCCAAATATGAACTCCCCATTTCCCCAGACCTGTTCCTTCATGTGTCTGCCTCATCTAAATTAATGACCCTACTTCTACCAGGTCACCACCTAATTTAATCATTTAACTCTTCTCCATCCTCGCACCCCCACTTCTCTCTCTCCTAAATTCAATCAGCCAGCCAGTCCTTGTTCTTTATCTACTGAATGTATTTTAAATTGTCTACTCTTTCCATTCCCCACTACTTCTATCTTGCCTCAGACCCACATTATTTCTTTCCAGGACTGTTGCAATATTTCCTTACCTGATTTCTGTCCTCCAGTCTCTCCTAACTCCCCTCCAACCCATTTGCTACATGGTTGTGTCACTCTCTTGCTTAAAAATCTTTCAGTGACTTCTTATAAAACCAAGTCCAATTTTATTATGATATCTAGCTTAATTGAATCTAATCAGAAAAAAATCTATAAAATCTCTATGTAGGATACTTTGCTAAGATTTTCTTTGTAGCTAAACACATGACCAATATTAATAGATGCTACATCAAAATAGGAAAGAATGTATGTTTTTTGTCTCCAGTTCACGAAGAGAAAAGTTTATATTCCCTAGTTGTAGTGTCCATATCGTAACATGTTTCTACTAAATTGAGTTCGATTATATATATATTTTTATATTTTTCAATAGAATGTTTGTTATTTTGTGTTTATTTGATATTTGGAATTCAAAAATCTACTTACCAATGGCTATGTTATAATGGTGTTTTGTCAATTTCCTTATATTTCTAGTTTGTTGGTTTGTTTTTGTTTTTTGGGTTTTTTTAGATATATTTTAAGCATTCATTTTTGCAACTGAGCAAACTTCTTTGTTGAAAAAATTTTTACCATTGTTTATTTTTTTTTAAAAAGTCTTGGAAATAAAAATGTCTTTCATGATATGACTTCCCTTTAACTCTCCAGGCTTTTTTTCTGCTAGTCCCTACTTTTCTTTTTACATACCACTAATACAGCCTACTTCTGGTGCTTCAGCTCCTTCCAAATATACTTAAAATTTTGCCCTTCCTGACATTCCTACGTAACTATGACTCAACCTTCGTATCTGAGCTCAGCTGTTATACCTTGAACCTCATTGTAAATCCCTACCACCTGTACTTACCTGTCTTCTCACTTCCCACCTTATGTTATCTGTGTACTCACTAGACTGTAAGTCCTTTAAGAACATGGGCCACGGGGCGCCTAGGTGGCTTAGTCGGTTAAGCGTCTGCCTTTGGCTCAGGTCATGATCCCAGGGTCCTGGGATCGAGCCCCGCATCGGGCTCCCTGCTCCACGGGAAGCCTGCTTCTCCCTCTCCCTCTCCCCCTGCTTGTATTCCCTCTCTCGCTGTGTCTCTCTCTGTCAAATAAATAAATGAAATCCTTTTTAAAAAAAAGAACATGGGCCAGATTTTCATATTTTTTTTTGCTCCCACACAAGGCCTGAAACATGGTAGTTTACTTAATTTTCTTGTACTGTACCCGACCAAACTGGACTCCCAATGGTCACCGCACTTGGAGCCTTGTCCCATTCTAACCCATCCTCCTGATGTCCAACATGATCGATCATCTTGGGTTTCCATCATCCCTTCACTTCCCCTTGGATGTTTGACCTGACTTCTCCAGTATAAACTGGAGTGCTTCTTAACCAAGAGGTAGCTTCTCATCCAGGTTCTTTTGCCTCATCTTCTGTGAATAACCACCTCAGGGGTTTGTGTTCTCTTGCCTCAGAAGTGATTTCTTGTGATTCAGCATCACCCCCTAGAGACTGAGTGGCAGAGAGCCAGACCCATCAGACATCATGGCCATTCAATACTTTTTGTTCCGAATCTATGCTCTTCAAGCCACTTTTTGACTGTTGTTGGATTTACTATATTGAAAAGTAGTTGATCCATAAACAAGAACATCTATGATCACTCAGAAGTTATATTTTTCATTATAATTGCATTAATCTGTATTCTGTATTAATTAATTAGCTTCTTGAATAATTAGACTTTTTAAAAGATTTTTTATTTATTTATGAGAGAGAGAGTGCATGGGGAGGAGCAGAGGGAGAGGGACAAGCAGAATCTGCATGGAGCGTGGAGCCTGGTGCAGGGCCTGATCCCAGGACCCCAAGATCATGACCTAAGCCGAAACCACGAGTCTGAGGCTCAACTGACTGAGCCCCCCAAGCGCCCCTTGAAGAATTAGTATGTATAACCATTTCTGACTTATTCAGATTCCTTAAGTTGCAAGAACTATAACTCAATCAAACTAGCTTGTGTGTGGGACAGGGGGAGGATCCTTTAGGTGCAACATTAAGGGAGCTGAAGATCGTGGGAATTCATGGAACAGAGCTTATGAGAAAGCTGAACCTTTTGGGAACTGAACCAGGAAACTGTCAGGAATTGGGCCGGCCCTCCCTCCCTCTCTTGTGGGTCACACGTACTTTTCTTTCCCATTACCCTTTTCTTTCCCTACACTCTGCATATCTTTGCTTTTCTTCATAGCATCTACATATTCTTACTGCATTATAAATTTGGCTTACACAATCTATCATGGCCTCTTCAGCTTTTCTCTGTGTTAGTTTCATTCTCTCTCACTTTCTTTCTCCCCTCACTTCCCCCTAATTTTTCAGAAAGAGAGTTGGTGCCAGGTTATCTTTTTAAGCTGTGGATAAATGTATCTGTAATTAGTCAACTTTGCTCCATCTCTATGACTACTGTTTTTGGTCAAATGACTATCATTTCTCACCTGAATCAGTACAATGATTTTCCTGCCAGTATCTTCCTCCAATCCCAATCCATTTTCCGTATCCTTCAGAGATTTCCCATTGCCTACATGATAAAGTAGAGCTAGTTTAACATTCTTATAAGACACCTGATGTTCTAGCTTCATGACTTGGTCCCTAGGTACCTCACCAGCCTCATGTCTTACTTACTCTCAATCTTGTACTCTCCCTCACATCATACTGAAATTATTTAAGTTGCTTAAAATAGGCTGTGTTTTCTCTTACTTCTGGTTATATGCTCTTCCTTCCATCTGGAAAACTCTTCCTCTTCTACAACTGGCCTTCTCTTACTTAGTCTTCAGCCTTCAGCTTAAACATCACTTCTTCCAGGAAGTCTTCCTTGATCAGGTTACTTGACTATGCTGCTAGATGCTCCCATAACTTTCCCTATCATAGCAGAACAATTGATGTCTGCCTATTTAATTGTCAGGCTTTCTAGGTAGAGTGTAAGACACATGATAGCAAGGAATGTGTCTGTTTTGCTCACCATTGTATTCCTGGTATATAACAGTCACTTAATAAATATTCGATAAATGAGTGTAGAGCCTACCACAGGTAACTGATACTATCAGTTATTGGGAGCAGGGTCAGTTCATGACATATGGATGTACCTTTATTCAACTAATGTCTCTTAAGCAGGTATGTGAGAAGGGGAGCTTCCTTTAGTAGGGGCTGTGGTCCTGTTAGACAACATGACTGAAACATTTAACACATTTACCCAAAATCTGATTTGTCTTTGTGACCCAGAAGATTAAATGACTACTAGGTTGTGGGAATCCTGGGAAGCTCAACCCAAAGCAACTTAGTGACTGCCCTCTGCCCTCCCATTGTAACAAAACTAAAATACCAACTCCTTGCCATGGCCTGCAAGCGCTCACATGATGAGGCCTCTGTGTGACACTCTCAGCTCCTCCCATCCACGGTTTCACTCACTATGCTTGCTCCAGCCTCTTCAATCCCTCAAATAACCCCAGATGTTTCCTATCTCAGGGCCTTTGCACTTGCTGTTCATGCTGCTTAGAACTCTCTTCCCTAGATCACTGCACAGTGAGGTCCCCCTTCATATCCTTTGGTTCTTACCGAAAACATCACCTTCTTCAGAGAGGCCTTCCCTGGAAAATGGCCCCCACTCCTTCATAATACTTATCATAAACTAAAATTATCTGGTATGTTTGCTTGTTAATTCTCTGCCATCCCCATTTAGAAGGTAAGCTCTAAAAGAGCAGGGGACTTATTTGGCTCATTCTCTGCTGTATTGTAGGAATCTAGAACAGTACTTATGACCATAGTTGCTCAATAAATCACTGAATGAACGAACGAATGAATGGATGAATGGGAAGGCTTGGGCCCAGAGTTGATGCAGGATTTTTTTTTTTATCTGAACCCTCTTCAGCTTTCCATTACTGTACTGTTTCCCAAAAGAAACACAAGAAGGAGACAGTCTCGCCAAATGCATGCCAACTATTCCAGACAGAGGCCTGGACAGTATCTGCTCTTCCCTGCAGACTCCTCCAGGATCCCTTATCTCTCCCTGACCCACTTCTGACCTTGACCCTCTGTCCTGACAGCCCAGGGCAGTGTCAGACCTCAGCAGTCTCTTTTTCCCTGTTGGCTGGGACCATTCTGAGTACTACCCAGGTTCCTGGGGTGCACGTGCAACAGAAGCTGCATGAATACCAAGCATTACTTGGAGTAAGAAAGAGGGTTAGTCAGAGCTTTATAATCCTTGGACTTCTTCCTGTCTCACTGTCCCTGATGCACAGACATGGGCCAGGCTCTCCATTAGTACCGTGGATGGAAAGTCGACTGACCAATATCTTAGGATGTAAACCATCCAAAAAGGTACAATTTTGCAAAAAGATTTAAATATGCATGTGTCAGAATGGCCACTTGTCAAATGTTTATGTACCATCATTCCACCATTTTATCTCTAAATCCGGCATCAAACCTATTTCACCATTTTATCTCTAAATCCGACATTGGTGTCTAAAGATTCAGGGAAGAACCACTGATGCAGCTGAAACTGAATGATCTCAATTCCCCTTGAAATTGTAAGGCTTTTGTTGAGGAATGGTAATCCTGCCAGAACCTGAGAAATACCTTTGGAGCACTTTGCACAGCACAGTGGCCCAGCAGGAGCATTGTGTACAAGTCGATCTTGGAAATGGATGGATTGCCTGGTCATCCAGCAAATGAAGCATTATGCGTTTGTCTGGTTGAGAAGAGATAAAAAGCATGGATCAGACAGAGTGAAATGTGGCCAACATTTGGCAGGGGCTTTCCAATGAAAATAAAAGGTCCTAACAAAGAGTGGAGCTTGCATTTTCAGATCTCCTAGGCGAGAGAATTTGGTGTCTGTAATTAGAAATTTTATATCAGGTGTTAGATTCACAAAATGGGCCGGCCACTCTGGAAGCCTGACTGCTGAGGACAGAGGGTCACTGTGCTCACAGCCCGCTTTGGGCTGCCTGAAGGGAATAACTTGTGGGTTGGTTTGAGGACCAGATCTGGCTGAGGCCCAGCATGTCCAAGAGCAACAAGTTATCCAAGAAGAGGCAAGGGCCAAGCACCAGAAAATCTGAAAAGACAAAGAAGCTACTGTTCCGCCCTGATGAGTGCCAAGAAACCTCCTTTAACCTCATTGCTTTTATTCAAACATTTAGCAGAAAACTCATCCATATGCCTTTAATGGTAAAAATCTTCTGGCCAGGGTTGAAATCAGATAACATAAGGATAAATGTATTTGAAAGTAAATGGAAAAATGGGACAGAATGATGATGTAGTTCTATTAAGAAGGCTCAACGGGCTGGAAATTTGGTGGTTTTCAGGTGGATTCAATTCTTCATTTCCTGGCACTTTGATATTTATCTCTGCCTTTTGTAGGGGATACAGTGACTCATTTGCACACAGGGTCATACAGTACTCTCTGGATTGTGATAAACATTCAGAGAGACAAGGTTAAGCTGATCTGAGGCCAATTTTGCCAATTGAACTATAGGGTTTAGCTCATAAGGTTTTTTCCTAAATTAAATCAAATCAGTAAACATTTATCAAGCATCTGCCTATCATACGAGGGGCTAACACACAAAAATGAACAGGATTTGAAATACAAGGAAATGAAAAACAAACCAGCAACATGGAGATTACAGTTAATCTTTTCTGAAATGTCTCCACAGAGACAGGAAGAGAACTAACTTTGTAACAGCCAAAAAGGAAACTTTTCTGGGAAATCTCCCTTAATCTAGCCAAAACAAATATTTACATCTTGGACAAAATAAAAGTTAAAATGAACGTAAAACTGATCTTCACATTAAGATACTAGGAAAGTCAACCAACTTCAATAAAAATACTGAACCTTTACCATGTGGTAGGTCCTGGTTCTATGAAGTTAAAAAGACATGGCCAACAAAATAAATAATAAATTTAAACATATATTATTCCATGCAAAAAAATGTTCCTTTGTCCTAAAACATTTTTTTTTGGTTGTTGTTGTTTAGGGATGTTAGATATAGAAGAATTTTTTTAAAATATTGTACTTGAAGTTCATGAATTTGGCAAAATCTATTATGAATTCCTTGTATACCAACTGAAGCCATGTGGGTAATGGTATAATTAGGTGGATTTGTATCTGGTTAATTGGTCATACCCCAGCAGCATTGGTTTGTTGAATGATGGCTGCTGCATCCCTGAAGATTCTTCTTTTTTTAGATTTATTTATTTATTTACTTACTTATTTATTTATGAGAGAATGAGTGTGTGTGGGGGGAGGGGCAGAGGGAGAGAGAATCTCAAACAGACTCCCCACTGAGCCCAGAGCCCAACGCAGGGCTCAGTCTCACAACCCTGAGATCATGACCTGAGTTGAAACCAAGAGTTGGACGCTTAACCAACTGAGCCACCCAGGCACCCCATCCCAGAAGATTCTTGAATGCATTAAGCTTATTAGGGCTAACTGAACTATCACATATCTTTGCTTTGGATTGGAATTATATTGACTTTATTCAGCAAACACTAGCTGAGAAAAGCAGGAAAGAACATTTAAAGTGTATTTAATTCATTCATTCCTCCAGCTACCTTAAATTCTATCCTTAAATCAGGTTATACCACCAGAAGACTATATTAAGTTAGCCTCTCACAAAATTGTCTTTGTTGGCCCCAGAGGGCTCTGGGAGGCAAGGCTTCCACAAAAAAAAGGGGTATGAAAACTATCTGATACGTTGGAACTTTTGTAAAAATAAGTGGAGAATTATTGTAAGAGATTACAAGAAGAAAAAGAAATAGAAATTACTGGAAAAACTAAAACTGTATAGGAAGAGATTATGACATTAATATCCTGCTTTGTTCTGCTCTGAATGACAGTTATATAAATTATGATATTATAAACATTGCTGAGCACTTAAACATGGTTTAATGGTAGTTTACCTGAAAAACATCAGAAAAAAAAATTTTTTTTTGAGGGAGGGGGGGGGGCCGGGGCCCTGGGGGGGGGGGGGGTGGTGAGGGGCGGGGAAGGGCATAGGGAGCAGGAGAGAGAGAATCTTAAGCAGGTTTCATACTCAGCCAGAGCCCGACTCAGGACCCTGAGATCATGACCTGAGCTGAACTCAAGAGTCGAACACTTAACCGACGGAGCCACCTAGGCGCTACCAGAATTTTTAAAAATAAAATTTTATTTTAGAATAATTTTAGACTAACAGAAAATATTATGAATCAGAAGTAGAGAGATTCCAATATATGCCACACTAGTTTTCCCTACCATTAATATCTTATATTGGTACATTTGTCACAATTAATGAAGCAATTCTGATACATTATTATTAACTAAAGCCCATGCTTTATTCAGATTTCCTTAGTTTTTACCTTGTGTTCTTTCTCTGTTCCAGAATCCATCCAGGATACTACCTTACATTTAGTTGTCATGTCTCCTAGGGCTCCTCTTGATTGTGCCAGTTTCTTAAACTTTCCTTGGTTCCAATGACCTTGACATTTTGGAGAAGTCAGCTGCTTTGTAGAATGTCCCTCAGTTGGATTTGTTTGATGAGGTTATATGTTTGGAGGAAGTTCACAACAGTAAAATGCCATTCTCATCACATTATATCAAGGGTACTTACTACCTACTTGACTTATTACTGCTGATATTAATTTTGATCACCTGGCTGAGGTAGTATTTGTCAGATTTCTCAACTGTGAGATTTCTCCCCCCCCCCCCCCCCTTTGCAGACTGTACTGTTTGGAAGGAAGTTTCCATGAATAGCATACACTGAGGGAGCAGGGAGTTTATGCACCAACTCCTTGAGGGTAGAGTAGCTACATAAATTACTTAGAATTCTACATGAGAGATTTGTCGATCCTTCCCAATTTATTTATTTATCCAATCATTTATTTACATCAGCATGGACTCATGGATACTTATTTTATATTTTAGGTTATAACTCAATACTGTGTTACTTATTTTGTTACTCAAATTGTTCCACCTTCCATCATTGGGAACTCTTTCAGTTGGCTCTTATGACCCTTTGACATACCTCACCATTGTAGATCTTTTCTTTTCTTTTCAGCAATTCCTTACTTTCTGGCACTAAATAGATGCCCAGGTTCATGTTGTATATTTCTTGTCCCAGTGCTAGAATCAGCCATTTCTCCAAGGAAATGAAGAATGGTATTGTAAACCAAGAACCAAGATCTAGACGCTAAGTGTGCTTGTTGTTACCAGGGGAAAGGGATCATTGCTTCCAGGCCCTCTCCAGCTGACGGATCAAAGAAATATATGTGTATGTACTAATCAGAGTACACACACAAACATACACACACACACACATAAATATTGCTCTTTTTAACCATCTGTATCTCTGTTAAGTAAACATGAGTTCACACTGATGTGTCCAACTCTAATCCACTACCATATGGATTATTCTAGCCTTGTCACCTTGCTTATTTATAACATCCTACCCCATGTGAGAAATTTGGCTCCCACATCTGCCTTCTATTTACTTACCTGTTCAATTCCAATATACGTGTATAGTGGTTTCAGAATTGTTAACCTATACTCGCTTGACAAAAAAAGCCTTTATTAACTAGACTACAGTGCTTATATATCATTTATTTTGCCTTTAGTCTTACAGATGAAAGTTACTTAGATCAGCACCTTTTATACTCACCCCCTTCAGTGAGGTTGTTTCATACATTGATAATATAGTTAGATGATTTTATCACATTCTGCATTCCCTCCTAGGGTCTTCCAACCTCCTAAACAACTTTTTAAATTTGTATACATTAAGGTTCACTCTTCATGTTTTAAAGTTCTATGAGTTTTTACAATAGCATAGTGTCATGTATCCACCACTGCAACATCATATGGAATAGTTTTGTAACCCTAAAAAATCCTCGGTGCTTCACCTTTTCAACCCTCCCCACTTCCTGAGCCCTTGGCAACCACTGGTCTGTTTACCATCTCAATAGTTAAACCTCTTTTAGAATGTAATATAAAAGGAATCATACAGAATGTAGCCTTTTTGGACTGGTTTCTTTCACTTAGCAATATGCATTTAAGATTCTTTCATGTCATTGCTTGGCTTGATAGCTCATTCTTTTTTATTGATAAATAGTAATATATGGATATACCAATGTTTGTTTATTCTATTGCTTATTCAACATATTGAAAGACATATTATACTGGTTGTTTCCACTTAAGAATTGTTTTAGGGACATCTGGGTGGCTCAGTCAGTTAAGAGTCTGCCTTCTGCTCAGGTCATGATCCCAGGGTCCTGGGATTGAGTCCTACATCAGGCTCCTTGCTCGGTGGGGAGCCTGCTTCTCCCTCTGCCTGCCACTCCCCTGCTTGTGCTCTCTCTCTCTCCCTGACAAATAAATAAAATTAAAAAAAATTGTTTTAATAAATTGTAAACATAAAATGAATCAGCAAAAATTTTATGACTTCCAAAAAAGTTACTGTAATTCTAGTATGCACTGAGAGAGGTAAAGCAGTTATAATGTTAGTTGCTGTACAATATGGCGTAGTGGTGAAGAACACAGGCTCTGAATTTGGACTGTGACCTCCCAAGATGTGTGAGCTGGGCTAGGTTACCTAAGCGTTCTGGGCCTCAGCGTCCTTGTCTGTAAACAGGGAGAATAATTGTACCTATAGAGTATTAAACAGTACTTGGCTTGATAAACGTTAGCTATTATTATAACTTACAATGTTTCCACATATCACGGAACAAGCACTTTATATATATTATTTTATGCCTTCCAACAAGCTTTCAAAGGGGTACGATTATCAACATTTATAGATGGGGAACCTGAAATGCAGAGGCCATAAATCAATGGAATCAGGATTTGAACTAAGTCCTACAATGTTGCAAAGGCTCTGATCTCTTAACTTTACTGCAGTGATTCTCCAGAGCATAAGAGAAGTCCCATTTTATTCAGCTGTAGGCAAACTAGCTGGAGCATCATCTTCACTTTGAATTGCTACATTTTATGAAGGGCCAACTGGAATGTGCGGAAGAGACAGTAATCAGAGTGCTGAAACATCTAGAAACCCTTTTAAATGAGGAGCTACTGAAGGAACTAGGGATGATTGGTATGGAAAACAAGAGGTGGGAAGGAAATATAGTAAAATGGTAACAATATGTGTCTATTAATGGTGGGTTAACAAGTAATTTTATTTTTTCTTTATGTTTTCCAGATTTTTAAAGATGAACATGTTTTTCTTTTGGTTAGCCTTTATTTTTTATACTTTTATAATAAAAGAAAAAACACTTTAAGAGATCATAGTTAAGAGAGAAAGTTGAGGGCACCTGGGTGGCTCAGATGGTTAAGCGTCTGCCTTTGGCGCAGGTCATGATCCCAGGGTCCTAGGATCGAGTCCCGTATCGGGCTCTCTGCTCAGCAGGGAGCCTGCTTCTCCCTCTGCCTCTCTCTCTCTCTCTGTCTCTTATGACTAAATAAATAAAATCTTTAAAAAAAAAAAAGAGAGAGAAACTTGAGTGATGGAAGTTAACTAAACTTACTCTGGTAATCATTTCATAATATATACAAAAATCATTATGTTGTATACCTTAAGTTATAGAATATTATATGTCCTTTGTATCTCAATAAAACTAGAACAAAATAATAGTTATATATAAATATCCAGCACAATATTTAGCCCTTTTAAAAAAAATGAATTATTCAGGTTTTATTTTGAAATCTAAAACTGAGAATTTCGAAATGCATATTTGAAAACATAACTGTTTTTCCCCTTGTTAATTCTATAAATACAGTTCACACTGAGAAAAAAGAAAGAAAGAAAAAAAAACCTTGACAGTCTGTTCTGTGAAAGACAGATTAAATGTAATACTTACGTATTACTTATTACTCGGAAGACAGGTTAAGCCCAATGTGTGAAAATTATCTTGATGTACCTTTGGGTTCAAAATAAATGAAAATGGCTGACAGGTGAGGAGGCTAGCATTCCTCCACCAGAAAATGTTTCATCCCAGGCTGGGGTCAGACTAGAGCAGACGGCCTCTGAGGTCTCTTTCAGCTTCTACTAATGAGCACAACATGTTTTTAATTATTTCAGCTCATGATGCACAAATCAATGCTGCTAACATGAATGCACTCAGTTTATGAATCTTCAGGCGCCCAAGAAACACTTAGCAAGTGGCTTTCTGTATGAGAAGAAATGAACCCCTATCTCCTTAGAATCGAATTGAAAACTTCTACTCATTCAAACCAGCTTGTATGAGTTCCCTAGGACTGCTGTCATAAATTGGCACAAACCGGGGGCCCCGGTGAACCAGTCGGTTCAGTGACCAACTCTTGGTTTCAGCGCAGGTTGTGATCTCAGAGTCTTGAGATCAAGCCCTGCGCCAGGCTCCACACTCAGCACAGAATCTACTTGTTCCTCTCCCTCTGCTCCTCTCCCCACCCCCCACGTCTTGCTCTCTTGCTCTCTCTCTCTCTCTCAAATAAATAAATAAATTAAATTAAATTTTAAAAAAGTTGGTGGGATATTTTAACCATTCTCTGACATTAACTCCTTACTCTAGTTCTTCCTTCCTCTATCCCTGCCAGTCTTTCTGCCCCATCTGCTTTCTTAGGAGTTTCTGCTTTCACTTCCTCCAGGAAGACTTCCTTGACCACTATTGTCTTGTTCACCTTTACAGGCCAGCATTTAGTGTGGTCCCTGGCATGTAAACAGGGCTTAATAAATATTTGTTGAAAAAAATAAATGAATCTATGAAAGGAGGCCAATAATGTTACCCACCTTTCCTTTGAGTTACTAAGAAGTATTTAGTTTCCAATGATGCCTGGGGAATTTCAGGAGGACAAGACTTTATTTATAGAAGGTCTGTTCATTCTAGAAAATTCTCTCTCTCCCTCTCCCTCGGCCCCTCCCCCCTCCTCTCTAAAAAAAAAGGGCAGTTTAAATGGCACATTTGAGGCTTTGCAATTGATTGGAAAAACTGAAGTTGCTGTCCTAAAAGCCAGCTAGTTGCTGGGAAACCACCTCTTCCCCCAGTAGCGTTTTGAGAGGTAATTCATGGTTTCAAAAACCATAAATGGTGTTTTTGAGATGGAAGCTTGATCCTGAATTGAGTGTTATTTTCACCTGGGATTAGAGGCTCTGAGGCCCATGCTCTGAAGTAGAGTTTCAAGGTTTTTGCTTCTTGAAGAGAGTTAATGAATGTATTGAGCCTGTTTTCCTTTTCTCACGGCCTAACACCTGGGAGAGAATTGCCTGAATCTGACTCTCTACATCACTTTTAGTGGGTTTGACCTTGAACATGAGCCTTCAAACTTACTTTGGTAACTGGTTGGGGAAACAAGCTTTAGGACTAGTGTTTGTTGGGTTGCAGAGTAACCATGACCACTGTCAATGGAATATTCCATTTCTGGTTGAGGATTTTATAAATATTTGGAGTTGCTTTTGAGAATTCCCAAGGAGAATATGGACAGAAAAGACTGAAAATGAAGTGTTACCATTTAGAGGCAAAACTACAGATATTGACAGTTTGTTTGGTGATTTTAGCACCTCTGTCAACAACAAACCCAGCAACAGTCATTGGTGCCCGCCCTGTGTCAGGCAGCATTTTGGTACTAGGGCCATATCAGTGAGAAAAGACCAGAAATTCTGGCCTCACGTAGCTCACATTCCAGTGGAAGCGACAATTAGCAAAATACACATCAACTAACTTACAGAATGTTAGAAGATGAAAAATGCAATGGAAGAAAACAGAGCAGGGTAAAGAGAATGGAATGTGGGGGTAGATTGAAGTAGGAAAAAGGGACAACCAGGTGGACCTCCTTGCGAAAGGGAGATTCCTGCAGGAAGTGAGAAGTTAGCCATTTGACTATTGGGGGACCAGCGGATGAAGGCATGGAGACTAGCCAGTGAGGGGACCCTCAGGCAGGACTGTTCTGGTGTGCTTGAGGACTGGAATGGTTGGAGCAGAGTGAGCAGAGGGAAGCAAAGAAGGAAGGGTCAGAAGGGCAATGCCAGGTCAGATGGTGCCAGGCCTCATAGGTCAATGCGTTTAGTTTTTACTCTGAGTGGAAGGAGAGCCACTGCAGAACTTTGAGCAGAGGAATAACATGCTCTAACTTGAGTTTTAAAGAGATCCCTGTGACTGCTGTGTTGGGAATAGCCCGCAGATGTGAGGGGAGAAGCAGAGAGAACAGTGGGAAGGTAAACGCAGCTGAGGGATGGTGGAGATGTGGGCCTGTGATTAGAAGTGGAAAAACGAGACATGGACCAGTCCTGCACATGTCCTGAAGGTAGAACTATCTTGATTTCTGGGTGGATGTGGTGTGTGAGAAACAAGGAGAAGAGTCAAGAAGAACCCTATGTTTTTTGCCTGGACAATGAAAATGAAGAAGCTGCCATCAACTGGGTTGAGGGGGGCTGCAGGTAGTGTTGTGTGTGTTGGGGGTGGGGGTGTAGATCAGGAATTCGGTTTTGCCTGTATATTTGAGACACCCAAGTGGAAGTGTAACAGCCCTCCAACCAGTCTCAAGGGCTAACTTGCCTCAAGCTTATGCACTCCTTGCTGGCTGACAGAAGTCCTTTGGTGTGCAGGAGAGCTAACCTACTTCCCTTGAGACTTGCAGACCACTGGCCTTGAGGAGTGA
Organism: Neomonachus schauinslandi; assembly: GCF_002201575.2. Lineage (NCBI taxonomy): Eukaryota > Metazoa > Chordata > Mammalia > Carnivora > Phocidae > Neomonachus > Neomonachus schauinslandi. Next base: position 57,842,736 of record NC_058405.1, on the reverse strand, counting down.
AGGACCAGACTTTCCCAGAAGATAAGGCCCGACTGCATTGGAAAACAGCCGCGGCTGATGCCAGCAAGTCTGTTCAGGGTCATGTCCACCTCGGACTAACCGCCAGGGCACCTGCTTCTCAAGCATGGAGCAGCCCCCTCCATTTCCCGTGCCTTCTCCTTTAGAACCCTCCAGCTTCACCTGGATGGGGAGGATGGTCTTTGGAACATTAGTCCACCATCTTCCCAGGTCGCCCCCCGCTTCCTGAATAGAGCAACCATTCCTTTCCTCGCAGCACTAGTGTCTCGAGTATTGATTTTCCAGCAGGGTGTAGCCCCACCTGAGTTCAGAACCAGTTCTCTGTGTGATAACAGAAGTATGTAGTAGGAGCTGGATATACAAGCCTGAATTCAGAGGTCAGGTCTAGGTGGGAAATATACATTTGGGAGTCAGCCTATGGATAGCATTTAAAGCCCCTCGGGGCACCTGGGTGGCTCACTTGATTAAGTATCTGCCTTCAGTTCAGGTCATGATCTCAGGGTCCTGGGATTGAGTCCCGCATCAGGCCTCCTGCTCGGCTGGGCGTCTGCTTCTCCCTCTGCCCCTCCCCCTGTTCGTGTTCTCTCTCTCTCTCTCTCTCTCTCTCAAATAAATAAAATCTTAAAAAATAAAGCCCCTGGAATGGGTGAGACGACCAAAAGTGAGTTGGTGGAAATGAAGACTTAGAGGAGTCCCCCAAATGCTCCTCTGTGTAGAGGTCAGGGTTGAGAGGAGGAACCAGCCAGAGAGATTGAGAGGAGAGACTAGGGAGGAAGGAGGAAAAAAGAAGAGAGCCTGGCATGCTAGAAATCCAAGTGGAGACAGTGTTCTCCAGGATAGGGGAGTGATTGACAGGTGCAGAGCTGCAGAGCCATTGAGCACAATGCATGCCAACCATCACACTGAGCAACACGGTGGTTTTCAATGACCTTTGCAATCTGAGTTTTGGTGGGGAAGTGAGGATGAAAACTAATTGAAATGGGTATAAGGAAGGAATGGAATTGGAAACAAAATATTTAGATAACTCTTTGTAGGTGTTTTGCTGCAGAGGAGAGCAAAGAAGTGAAGCGGTTGCTGGTGAGGAAAGTGGGATAAGCATGTTCTAAAAGTAGGAAGATAGCAGCAGATATGGTGATGGGAATGATAAGTACAGGATGAAGCACTGACAGTTGGAAGGTGGGTGGACCGACCACTGGTGCATGCCTTCAGAGAGACAGAGCTACAGAGAGAGAATGTTCTCTGGCTTGGAGCAGGGAAAGGGCACGGGCAGTAGCCAGCCCATCTGCAGGGCACAGGTGCACAATGCTGGTGGCCCTTGGGGTGGCCACAGTGTGTGGACGTTCAGGTTTCTCCTCTTTCTCAGTGAATTAGAAAGCAAGGTCCTAAGCTGAGAGTGGGAATCAGGGGAAGGAGGTGTTGGAGGTTTGGAGAAAGAGGGAATGGTGGGAAACTGTGTTGAGGACAGCGGAGAGGGTCTGAACAAGGATGCCCAGTCTCATGTATAGCCATTTGCAGCTCGTTTGGCTCAATGTGTGGTCTTGCCAGGGGAGGAGGACAAATCAAGAGAAGTTCAGGGAAGTCAAAGGCATAAGCAAGGCAGTGTTTGGAAATCTCCAGGTGTCCGTTGACTTGCAACCTCTCTGTGTTAGTTTGCCAAGGTTCTTATAACAAGATACCACAGACTGACTTAAACAACAGACATGTATTTTCTCACAGTTCTGGAGGCGAGAAGTCCAAGATCAAAGTTTGGTTTGGTTTCTTCTGAGGTTTGTCTCATTGGCTTGCAGAAGGTCACCTTCTGGCTGTCTTCACATATTTCTGTAAAAATACCAATCAGATTAGACGAAGGGCCACCCTAACAGCCTCATTTTAACTTAATCACCTTGAAGGCCCTATCTCCAAATATAGTTATATTCTGAGATACTGGGGTGTGAGGGCTTCATTATATGAATTTTGAGGGCACAAAATTTAGCCTATAACACTGTCCATCTATGCAATGCACGTTTGCTTCACCTTTCTGCCCCCAGAATACAAAAGTTACACAGATCCTCCCTTTGGGGCCCTTCAGGTGGAAGGAGCTGTTTTTCTAAGAGGTAGGGTTGGTGTCCTCCTTAGTCCCCAGTGCTTGCAAACTTTTTCAATCCACAGTAAAAATATATACTTTATATCTGACCCAGTACACACATACATAAATATGTAACTAAAAAGTTTGCACAAAGTAGTGCAATGTGCTTTGATGTCCAAGACATTTTCTGTTCTTTTCCATTTTATTTTTCAAAATCTCTACAGGAATATCTGTTAGGCATCTCAAATAAATGATAATTACATAATTATATGTAAATAATAGTGTAGCAAGGAAAGAACTGACTATTGATTTAACAAAAAATTGGATTCTATCTATTGAGAGGACAGAAGAAGAGGGGCAAGGGGCATGAAAGAGATATGAAATCCTTATTCAACATAACAGGAAAGAAATTTCTAAAAGAGCTGAATAAAGATATAGAATATATGCAAATTACTTTAAAATAGGGAAACAAAGCATAGAAGAAACAGTTAAGAATGTCCAGAGTAGTTGCCACTAGGGAGAGCAGGATGTCACAGGATACGGGGGCTGAGGAGGTATGACTGAGAGGTTTTTGGGTTTTGGTAGCTTCTGAGCAGTATTTGACTTTCTGACCTTTACATATATTGCTTGATAAAAATAAAAAAATAATTTAAGAAAATACACATAATATATGTAGCCACTGTATTTTGCTGACTCTTAGGGACAGGTCAGTTGAATTTCCTGCTTCATACCCAAACGTCCACACCAAAAGTTTGTAGCTGCTTTTTACTCAAAATCCCAAACTGTGCATTCACAAGGGCTTGCATTTTAGACCAGAGGTTCCCAATTCTTTTTCAATGCATAAGGACACCTCTTTCTTTAAAAAGAGAGACAGGCAATTCTCCAAAAGAAGGCTGTCCACTTCATGAAGTGTTAAATAAAGTTTGTAAAAAAAAAAAATTAAAAGAGAGACAAGATAACCAGCGGCTGAGAGCATAGACCTTGGAGCCAGACTCTGTGTTCAGGTCCCACCTTTGCCACTTATTAGCTGTATGATTTGGGGCAAGTCTCTGAATTTCTCTGCCTCCTCAGCTTCAATATCTGTAATTTAGGGATAATGACAGTATTTACCTCTAGGAGGTGTTGTGAAAATTAATTGAGTTCATTTTTTTAAGTGCTCAGACCAGTGCCTGCCATGTTAAATACGTAACATTTCACAAGAAGGTAGTATTTACCCTTTGAATCTATAGATTGAGAAACTACGTTCAGAATTACCATGAATTAGTTATCTAGATACTCTTAAAATATATGATACTCATATTAATTATAATATATAAAAAATAATTCATATTTTCTTTATCACACCAGAATCTGCAGTTTGCAGAAGAGTATACCTGTAGAAAATGCTATTACTTTTCAGTCTGTGGACAAGGTTCAATGTGGATATGATTTTGTAGTAAATCTGAGGAGGTCTGGAGTTCACAACACACATATGCTGTCCATCTACTGACCCTCCATGCCTGTAAAGTAGGACCTATAATTGGTCCTTTTTAACTGATGAGAGTCTTCCCAGAATTTTTATGTGGAAGCTACACTAATAGGATCTCTCCCCTCCCCCCCAAAATAATCATGGCCCAAGATGAACCTGTGAGAACTGAGTAAACAAAATCAACACAGACTGCAGGAGTTTAGCCCCTCTGAAACTTAACATAAGAAATTATTGACCAGAGCTACTGGGAGGCATGTTTAGAATACAAGTATCATTAGGAAGCTTAAATCTAATATAGTCTGTTGTCTGACAATTGACTCTATTCAGAGAAGGGGTTAGCAAAGAGCTGAAGTGGGGGATGGTTGGAAAAGAAAAGGTGTCCTCACTTCTCTTGCACTGTCTGGGGAAGAAGTATCCTGACCTGTGAACATAAATATTCCAATCCTTTGATACAAACATCCCTATGCTAAGTTTGTCTGTAAGTAAAATTGTCGTTGGCATTATTACTTTTCCTTGTAAGTGAATGAATCAGCATTCTGGATTATATGGCAGTTGCTATGAATGGCTTTTTTTTATAGCATGAGTCCTCGAGAAAATCCTCAAGTCTGGGTGCCCAGCAGGAAGCAGGCTCAGCACCTCCAAAAGAACGGCCAGAGGACAGGATGATGGAATGATGGAGAGAGGTACTCCTGCCTCACTCCTAGCTGTTCTGTATGTAGGTGACATCTCTCCATCTCATCTTTTAAAATTACAACCTGGCCTGATACAGAAACCGCATTCCCCATACTGTTGCAACTTTGGGTTTTCCTGGCAAGGAAAGTCTCCGACTACATTGCTCTCTCCAGGAAAAGTGGGTTAAGGTGGAGTTTTGGCTTTACTTTAGGATCTGTGTTATATCGATTATTTAAACTGTTTTCATAAACCACCACTTACGTGCCATATTGATTCATTCACTTCAACATTCATCTTGATCAAAGAGCAAAACACTTTGTTGGGAGATATACGATTATAAAGATGGTTATGAAAATATGGAAGTAACCCAAGTGTCTGAACGGATGAATGGATAAGCAAAATGTGATATCTATATATAATGGAATATTATTCAGCCTTGAAAAAGAAGAAAATTCTGACACATGTTAAAACAGGGATGAAAGTGGAAGACATTATGCTAAGTGAAATAAGGCAATCCCCAAAAGACAAATACTGTATCATTTCTTTTATTTGGGGTCCCTAGAGTAGTCAGACTCATAGAGAGAGAAAGTAGAACGGTGGCTGTCAGGGGCTGGGGTAGGAAGAAATGGGGAGTTGTTATTTAATGGGCACAGAGTTACAGTTTTGCAAGAGGGAAAGAGGCTATGGATGGTGAGGTTATGGGTGGTGGTGATAGCATAATCACATGAATGTGCTTAATGCCACTGAATTGTACACTTAAATATGATTAGCAGGGTCAATTTTATGGCATGTATATTTTATTACAATAAAGAAAAAAAGACAGATTATGGTCCCTGTCCCAATGTGCTTACAACCGCTAAGAGAGGCCAAACAGGAAGGTGGGTTTAGCATTATAGGGATGCAGACTAAAGCTAGGTTAATGCTGACACCAGCCCATTTCACAAAGAAACTGTACAAGACGTAGGTCATTACGCAATTTCCTCAAATGCTTAAAATCTGTTGAGCCTCCCATTCCTACTTGAAAACCATAAGGCGCAGGACAACCCGAACGCGTTGTGCCTGCCTGTTCTCTGGCTCTCCTCCCTGGGTTGGACCTGAGAACCCCTCGCGGGCCCATCAGATGGCGCCGCCGCCCGCAGTGCATCTCCAGGCGCATAGGGGCGCTGTGGCCTTGGCCTCTTTCCCTCCCCCGCCTCGGTGACCCTTGCTTCCGCTTCCGGAGCCCGCCTCTCCTCGCCGGCGCTCAGCTGCGCAGTCTCCGGCTGCGGGCCTGTGGGGAGGATGGCGGCGTCTTCGAGTGGAGAGAAGGAGAAGGAGCGGCCGGGAGGCGGCTCTGGAGCGGCCGGCGGTAACAGCACGCGAGAGCGGCTGCTGTCTGCGCTGGAAGATCTGGAAGTTTTGTCGAGGTAATGCCGTCAGTCTGAGGACCTGACTGGGCTGGGCCGGCAGGACTGACTGTGGATCGGCCGCGCCTGCCTGGGTGCTCGTTCCTGGGGCTCCTCGGGGGAGGCCGCGCCCCCAAAGACGGTGCACGAGTATGGTGGACTTGACGTCCGCAACCCTCCGGGACTCCGAGATGGCATTTCCCCCCCTTAGAGGACATTTTAGTAATGACAGTGACCCTGGAACCCCGACACTGTCAGAATCGTAGCGGACCTTAGAGGTCGCCAGGTGTGAATACCTTCGTCCACGAACTCTCGACAGATGTTTAAGGACCCCCCCCCCCCCCCCGGGTCCCAGACGCTGGGAGACAGTAGTGAGGGGGAGACTAGATGCGGACATAGAGCAGCCCAGTGTCAAGGGGCAGAGACAGACGTAAACAGACACTATGGTGCGTTTTTAATCAGAGACGTGCGCCCCGGGTTACTGGAACTTGCGGACTATAGGTGCCTGTCTCAGTTGTAGTCAGGGCAGGCTTCCTGGAGAAAGGACTGCATGGGAAGAATGAGTTCACCGCACTCTGTAGGCGGCAGGTATCTGGAATAGCAGGTGCAAACGCCGGGAGGCATGAGCACGCGCGACTTGGTGCAGTTCCGAGTTTGGGATGGCTGGAGTGCAGCGAGTATGGAAGAGGTAGAAGAAATGGGATGTCATTCCTCTTAACTCTGCCATCGTTCATGGTAGTTTGTCAAGTTGAAGCCTTCTTTAACTCTCTCACATTCACTTGGATGTTGAAATTGTTTTGCTTCTTCCTCCTAAAATGTTGCTCAGATTTGACCTCTTGTTCCCATCCCCACCGTCCTATCTTTTGATGCAGCCTCCCGACTTGTCTTTATGCTTCTGCACTTTCTATATTGCCCAAGAGCAGGGCTATCTTTTTAAAAGACTTCTCGTATCACTTTTCTGCTTTAAAATATTTGGTAGGTTCCCGCTGCCCAGTGAGATAAAGTCCAAATGTCTAGCTTAGTCTGCCACTTTTCTGTAAATATGTTTATTTCTGAAGAAGTGACACCCCCTTTGGGAAGTAGTGTCTGCTGCCTTTTGTTCTGGGTGAATCTTGGTCTTTGAATGTCAAATCTTTGCCTTAGTATATTTAATGAACTATTACTTCTCAACCTTTTACTCTGGAGCCCAGTAAATTCGTTTCTTCTCTGAGTTTACTTGCTGTAACATAATTTGTCTGTTTTGTGACCCTGGTATGTATTTCATACTCACCAAGTTCGGAGACTGTTTTTTTGAACCTATGCATACAGGGTAATGGTCTTTGAAAATTTCTTCTGACATTGGACAACTCGGTAGTCAACCTTAAGATCTTGCCTCTGGATTATTTGGCTATAGCTCTGTGTATCCGAGGTGTGTTTTCCTGCTGCTGTTGGTACCTGCCCAAGTGCATATACATGATAGTCATGTACTCTTTGCTTGAGATAGCATAATTAAATAATTTATCAGTTGTGTTAATTTGAGACCAAATTGAAATTGTCTTGTAAATTGACCAGTTTATCTTTCTCCCTCTTTGATTGTTTCCTTAATTCCTGAGTATAGCATTTTCTGTTTGATGAAATGTATCAAGAATCTGTTTCTGAAACTTCCCCACTTGAGCTTTGTAGCTGTGCATGATTAGTTGATGTGCTGAGTTCTCTTTTGCTTTCTCTAAAAGAAGCTGTAGTTCTATTGCCCTTTCCCCAGGAATGCTAAAAACACTTTGATTTCTCATTGATTTGCAGTCCTTACTAATCTATTGACAAATTGGAGATAAGCTTCTTCTTTCTTGGGGTCCTTGCAGCCTGGTAATAAGCATTACTTTAAAAGTTTGTTTTTCTTTTCCTCTGATTTTCTCCTGACTTAATCTGTCATGTTATTGTTCATCTCTAAAGAAAGACTGGGTGACAGTAAGTGAGTGAAAATTTACCTCTTTTGTGACCCTGGAGATGGTTGGTGGTGGTAGTGGAAAAGATGTCACTTTGTGCTTGGCCACCTAAGACTTACTGAGACTTCACAGAATGAGGCTATGCCAGTGTGACTGGCTTTCAGAAAAAAATCCCATTATGTTAGCAATCAGATAGAGCTGCATATACTGCTTCTGTGATCTGTGAAATTCGTCATTATCCTCTTAATGAAATTTTTCTCGTTTGCATTTTTTATGAAAAATTGGAAAGAAAAACTAATGTAACCTCTTGACTTTAGAAAATAGTGGGTTTGAAATTTAGGATATATTTTCTACTGTTACCTGGTTATATAGCTTTTCAGTATATTTATTTTGTAAAATGTGATAGAATGAGGTAGTCTTTGGAGGAACTTATTTTATTGTATTTTTTTATTTGAGAGTGCAAGAGCATGAGCAGGGGAGGGGCAGGAGGAGAGGAAGAATCAGTATATTTGTTACTTTGTAAAATGTGAAAGAATGAGGTAGTCTTTGGAGGAATTTTAAAAATAGAAACACAAATTATAGTCTACAAGTTTTTCTTAACATGTTTGTGACTCAGAACTCAATTGTCCTCCAGATACCATGTTGATAGGAGTCTTGAGGTTTCCACACCAGCTGTTAATCTGTTTATCTATAATTTACCTGAAGTGTAGTACCATTAATAATATGCGATTTTAACCCCCATGTAAATTATATTTCTGTGGGGAATTGTGGATGGATTCTAATTTGATATGCCAGGAGTACAGCTTCTTCTGTAGCGGGACAGGGCTCTATCTCCCACACCTGTAACCAGTGAGTGGGCTCAGGGGTTCCTTCAGCCTCTTTTTACCATTGGGGAGGACAGAAGTTTTCACTTTGTTCTAGACTGCTACTGAACAGCACTAAGTCTTACAGCTTTTTCCTTCCCACTGTACTCTGTGTCTAAGGCAAGCTCTTTTAAGGTTTTCTGTGGATTTCTCGTCCCAGATTTGCAAGAAAGGCAGAAAAAGGCTCATTCCACATCTCCCACTGTACCTCCCATCCCCACCACCCCCACCCCTGAAACTAGCCTTTATGTAGACCAGAGGTTCTCAACTGTTTATATCTCATCTATGGGGTAAAGAAAAAGGTTAATATAACACGCTGTTTTCGTAAAATGTCTGTTTAATCCATCAGCAAGTCCTGTCAGCTCTACCTCCAAAATATATTCTGAGTCTGTACATGTTTCACCTGTTTCCATTACTAAATCCTAGTGGCTAGGATCTAGTCAAAGCCAATATCATCTTTTGCCTGGAACACTACAGAAGCCACTTAACTTGATTTCCATTCTAGCCCTCTTAAAATCCGTTCTCCAGATAGCTTAGCAGGTTGCTTAAAAACATAAATCAGTTCATGTCATCTCCCTGTTTAAAAAGATCTGGTCACTTCTCATTGTACCTGGAATGAAATACTGGTCCTTTCCCGTGACCTGCAAGGCCCTAACATGATCTGGCCCCTTCCCTAACTACCCATGTCCTCATTTTGTATCCTGCTCCCCAGTACCTACTACTGTATTCTGGCCACACTTCCTCAAACCCATCTTCGGGCCCCTGAACTAGCTATGTAGTTACAAGCATTCTTCTTCATGGCTGGCTTTTCTTAGAGAAGCCTTCCCTGACTCCACCCAGTGTAAGTGGGTGTTTTATGGAAACAACTCTTTTCTGTTGACAGTCATATTTCATTGGTATTTATGTACTGGATATTTATGTAATTACAGTAGTAAGTAAAACTTGCATAAATGGGTCTGGTAACAAACACAACTGAGTCTTGCTGGTGAGAGCCCAAGTGCACAGTCACTGTGGGGCAGGGGCTGTGAATACTCAGCATGCTGTGGGTACCATGAATCCAGCAAGTCAGTCAGGTAGAGATCTGTTGATAGTTTCTATTGTATTTATTTTGCAAAGATGTTTTGGTTTTTGGTTTTTCTTTTTTAGAGAACTTATAGAAATGTTGGCAATTTCAAGAAACCAAAAGTTGTTGCCACCTGATGAGGAAAACCAGGTAAGTGGCTTCTTTTTAAACTACAAACAAGAAATCCCCATAATTTCTGCAATTTCCCTATTTACACTTACTTTGTGTGAGAACAGGAAGATTGGATTCTGTTAAATTAATGACAGCTTTTAAATTGGTATTTTCTTTGAATAACTTACATTAGGTAACACTGCTTAAAAAGAAAATAGCTGCTTAAGGGTTTAGCAGTATTATTTTCTCTTATAGTTCTAGTTTATTCATTTTTGTCTTTTGAATTAACCAACAAAGCTTGTTGAATGGAGATTAAAACAATACTTGAAAGAAAAAAAATTAATGCTCTCATAAGGTAACCTTTTATTATAGGCTTGGTTCCCTTAATGCAACTTGAAAATGAACAGAAATAAAAGAGCATGCAACTGTTAATAGAAGTTATTTTGTGGATGTTAAGTTTACAAGTTTTTATTTTCTTTATTCCTTTCTGTGCTTTGTAATTTTCTACAGTACGCAAATTTTTTTTCTGATCCAAAAACTTATTAAGAGGGTAAATGTCATTTGACGTGTTTTTTTACCATAATTTTTTAAAAAATTAAAACAGCTGGGAAGGATTAACCTTTTTAATGATATGAGATAGCTCTGTGCCCCATCATTATCTTAATTTTATCTTATGATATGTTTTAAGGGCAGAGAAATTTGATTGTCAATAGAGAAGTATCATAAAACTTTTTTCTTCAAAGATTAATCCCCTCAGGTGGAGAGGAGGGATTAGATAAAGCTACAAGTAGTAAAAGTTGGTAATTTTAGGGATATTGAAGTTATTTTTTGTATGTTGTTTAGTTTTTAGAAAAAGCTTATAGAGAAATATGTTAATAGAGGAATGCCAGTCTCAGATACTTTATTGATGAATACCTGTGAAATTAAATAAGGATTTATTACAAAATGAGCAAAATGAAATACAAGTTTTGACTTTACTTCCTAGGCACTTATTATAAGCTTGCCAGAGGTACAGATTATTCAGTAGGTCATAACTAAGACCTGCCCAATCAGCACTAACCTTTCTTATACTTTGTAAGGACTAGCAGTTCTGTCCTTAAAAAATAACAGTGCCTTATCACATAAGGTTGTTATGAGGATTTATGATAGTGCATGTTAAGTACACATAGGAAGAGCTTATTAATAGTTCTTATCATCACCACCGCAGGACAGAATTAAACCTTATACTTAGTACTGTGAATTCCTGTATAATTTTCATTGAAACTATTAAATATTAGTGGGATGTGCCCATTTGAAAATTTATTTACTATTTCTGGAAATTGCTCTTTTTTAAACCATCTTCATCATAAAGCAATACTGTGCATGACGTCACAGGTTTAATATGAGTCATATATTTTCTTGAACATAATAGCACAAATGTGTAACTGTAAAAGTTTTTTTTTTTTTTTTTTTTAAGATTTTATTTATTTATTTGACAGAGAGAGAGATAGCGAGAGAGGGAACACAAGCAGGGGGAGTGGAAGAGGGAGAAGCAGGCCTCCCGCAGAGCAGGGAGCCCGATGCGGGGCTCGATCCCAGGACCCTGGGATCATGACCTGAGCCAAAGGCAGACGCTTAACGACTGAGCCACCCAGGCACCCCAGTTTTTTAAGCATCATACATTTACCATAAAAGTATTTCTGAGATCAGTTCAACTCTGAGATAGCCATTATGAAGCATTTACTATAATTATATTGTCAAGTTTCCTTACATTATAGTTTAATACTTTGCTCATTTATTTGCTATCATAGTTGATTATATACAATTTTGTAACTTTAAAAAAATTGTGCATTTTGGGCGCCTGGGTGGCTCAGTTGGTTGGGCGACTGCCTTCGGCTCAGGTCATGATCCTGGAGTCCCGGGATCGAGTCCCGCATCGGGCTCCCTGCTCGGCGGGGGGTCTGCTTCTCCCTCTGACCCTCCTCCCTCTCATGCTCTCTGTCTCTCATTCTCTCTGTCTCAAATAAATAAATAAAAAATCTTTAAAAAAAAAAAAAAAAAAAAATTGTGCATTTTGTCATAATGTCTTTGTATCCTGTTTAGCGCTTTGGGGTTTTTTATTTTAATTTTCCAGTTTAATTGAGATATAGTAGAAATATAACATTGCATTAGTTTAAGACATACAGCATGATGATTTGATATATATATTGTGAAATGATTATCACAATAAGTTTAGTTAACATACATCACCTCACATAGTTACAGGTTTTTTTTTTTTCTTGTGATAAGAACTTTTAAGAAGATGACAGGAAACCATGGCACCTTTTTATGTACCTATTGGTGATTTGGGTGTCTTTGGAAAATTTCTATTCCATTTTTTCTCTGTACATTTTTTAATAACTTTTTTAAAGTTGCTAAGCTTAGCGGCTTTCAAGTATACAATGCAGTATTGTTCACTGTTGTCACAGTTTCTGTACATTATATCCCCAGAACTTACTGATCTTATAACTGGAAGTTTGTACCTTTTGATCATCTTCACCCATTTTTCCCCCCCCCCTCCCTGGCAACCACCAGTCTGATTTCTTTTTCTATGAATTTGGCTTTTTTAGATTCCACGTGCAAGTGAGATCATGCAGTATTTGTCTTTGTCTGATTTATTTCACTTAATATAATGTCCTCAGGGTCCACCCATGTTATCACAAATGGCAAGATTTCATTCTTTTTTATGGCTGAATAATATTTCTCTCTGTGTATATACATTCCACATTTTCTACTAATTCGAAGAGATATAGGTACCCAGTATTTATAGCAGCATTATCAGCGATAGCCAAATTATGGAAAAAGCCCAAATGTTCATCAACTGATGAATGGATAAAGAGGTGGTATATACACACACACACACACGCGCGCGCACACACACAATGGAATATTACTCAGCCATAAAAAAGAATGAAATCTTGCCATTTGCAGCAACTTGGATGGAGCTAGAGAGTATTATGCTGAGTGAAATAAGGCAGTCAGAGAAAGACAAATACCATATGATTTTGCTGTATGTGGAATTTTTTTAAAAGGTATTATTTATTTGTCAGTGAGCGTGCAAGCAGGGGTAGCAGCAGGCAGAGAAGTAGGCTCCCCCACTGAGTAAGGAGCCCGATGTGGGACTCGATCCCAGGATCCTGGAATCATGACCTGAGCTGAAGGCAGACACTTAACCGACTGAGGAGCCACCCAGGCGTCCCTCATATGTGGAATTTAAAAAACAAAACAAATGATCGTAGCGGGGAAAAAGGAGAGGGAAACCAAGAAACAGACTCTTAACTGTAGAGAACAAAGTGATGGTTACCAGATGGGAAGTGGGTAGGGGGGATAGGTGAAATAGGTGATGGGGATTAAGGAATGCACTCTGATGAGCACTGGGTAGTATGTGGAAGTGTGGAATCACTGCATTGTACCCCTGAAACTAATATTACACTGTATTATTACTAACTGGAATGTAAATAAAAACTGAAAAAAAATACATAGCACATTTTCTTTATCCATTCATATATTGATGGACGGTTAGTTTGCATTCATGTCCTGGCTATTGTAAATAATGCAGTGAATGTGTGGGTGCCCATATCTTTTTGAGATAATAATTTCATTTCCTTCTGATAAGTACCCAGAAGTGGAATTGCTGGATCATATGGTAGTTCTGTTTTTAACTTTCTAAGTAATTTCAATACTGTTTTTCCATAGTGGTTGCACCAGTTAACATTCCCACCATCAGTGCACAAGGGTTCTCTTTTCTCCACATCTTTGCCATCTTCTTACGTCTTGTTTTTTTGATTATAGCCTTAGTAACTGGTGTGAAGTGATATCCAATTGTGGTTTTGATGATTAGTGATGTTGAGCACCTTTTCATGTACCTTTGGTCATTTGTATGTCTTTGGAAAAATGTCTATTCAGTTTCTTTGCCCATTTTTTAATCAGACTTTATTTTGTAGAAATTTTTTAAAGTTCTTGGTGTTAACTAAAATCATCTCAAATACAAGATTTTGGGGGAACCTCCATTACATTATATTTTTAAGGAAAAACTTTAAAATTTTATCTTACCTGGGAAATGAATAAACCTCATTTTGGCATATTGGCAGTTCTGAAGACTTGTTTGTATGAAAGAATAGCATATAATTAGAAAAAGTAGAAAGTCTTGATATTAATCTGTTTTCCAAAATAATCATGGGTTATTTTTATTCTTAACATTGATTAGAATAATACTTTGAAGGTATTAAAATTTTACAGCCTAGCGAATTCACATGTGGATTCTTTGCTTCATTGGAATGTCACTTTTCATTATTCTGCTGTCTGCTTTAATCAACTGTTATCTGACAGGTCCTGGAGTTGTTAATTCACAGAGATGGGGAATTTCAAGAACTGATGAAATTGGCACTGAATCAGGGAAAAATCCATCATGAAATGCAAGTTTTAGAAAAGGAAGTGGAGAAGAGAGACAGTGATATTCAGCAACTACAAAAACAGCTAAAGGAAGCAGAACAAATACTGGTAAGTTGATAGAAGATAAGGTAAAAAAGGATATTAATCTATTTCTGAAAAAGAAATCTGAAAGTATTTTGAAGTGGCAGAAAACTTGACTTTCCAAGTCTAAAAGCGACAACTTGTCAGTTTGGTTAAATGAAAGGCCATTGTCGTTCCCTATTTTACTTAATGTTTTTAGATAGTCTGTATTATTTTTGAACCATATTTTCATTATTTAAAGATTTCACAGGATTGAATTAATAGAACTGGGAAGTCATACTTTTATCCTGTCCTTTTAGAAGTTTTCAGTTGTTAGTAGTCTAAATCTTTACCTCAGCTTTTAAAAATATTTTGAAATCAGTAGAAGTATGTATCAATTTTAAAAATTGATTAAAATTTACATTAACTTATTTAGTCTTCCATTCTAAACTAGGTGGGATTTGGGCATATGTCAAGGACTCTAGTTTTTTGTTCTTCTTGTTCTTGGCTACTGTTTCAAAAAAGCAATTTCTTTGCTATTATTTGCCCAGTTATTTTACCAAATACTAACTAATGTAATTGTTATATGGTGGTATTACAGAAACAGCTGCGTTTGATTCTCATATGGACCAGACATTGGAAACTTTATCCCTGTTGAATCTTCAAAATGTGTCAAAATGGGCTCCAATAAATAGAAACCTGAGTTGTTCAGGGTAAATTAACCACTCCTGCTGAAGAAATGACCCCAAGTAAATGCTTTTTTAAAAAAAAATACGTAGGGGCGCCTGGGTGGCTCAGTCGGTTAAGCGGCTGCCTTCGGCTCAGGTCATGATCCTGGAGTCCCGGGATCGAGTTCCGCATCGGGCTTCCTGCTCGGTGGGAAGCCTGCTTCTCCCTCTCCCACTCCCCCTGCTGGTGTTCCCTTTCTCGCTGTGTCTCTCTCTGTCAAATGAATAAATAAAATCTTAAAAAAAAAAAAAAATATGTAAAGAAATCTATTTTCCATTAAGAAAGTAATACTTACCGAAGATATTCAGAAAATACAGAAAAGTAGAAAGAAGAGGAAAAGATTGTGTTAGTACCTCTGTTCAGATTGCCCTTATTCGTAGTTTTGTGCATTTCATTTCAGTCTTAGATGTATTTTTTTTTTAATTTTCCAGTAGGTTTATAATTGATTTTTATTTTTTATTTATTTATTTTTTAAAAGATTTTATTTATTTATTTGAGAGAGAATGAGAGAGAACACATGAGAGGGGATAGGGTCAGAGGGCAAAGCAGACTCCCCGCCGAGCAGGGAGCCTGATGCGGGACTCGATCCAGGGACTCCAAGATCATGACCTGAGCCGAAGGCAGTCGCTTAACCAACTGAGCCACCCAGGTGCCCTATAATTGATTTTTAAATTGAAGTCTAGTTGGGGCACCTGGGTAGCTCAGTTGGTTAAGTAACTGCCTTTGGCTCAGGTCATGATTCTGGAGTCCCGGGATCGGGTCCCGCATCAGGCTCCCTGCTCGGCGGGGAGTCTGCTTGTCCCTCTGACCCTCCCCCTCTCATGCTCTCTGTCTCCCATTCTCTCTCTCAGATAAATAAATAAAACCTTTAAAAAAAAATTAAAAAAAAATAAATTGAAGTCTAGTTGACACATAATGTTACGTTAGTTTCAGGTGTACAACAAGTGATTTTTTTTTTTCAGAGGTTTTCATTTTTTATCTCATAATTAGTAGGCTTAGTTACTAACAGGCTTTCTATTACTCTTTATTAAAATTTAAGCATTTTTCATATATTGTATCCTCTTTGCTTAGCTTTGCAACTTTGTTATAAATAATGCTTTGATGAATATCATTGCAGAAGGGTCTTTTTTATCTTCTGCGTTTCAGATTATATTCTTTAGATTTGATTTCCAAAAATGTAATTATTGAGTTAAAGACAGTTAACACAAGGACCGTAAAAAGACTGAATTTTATGATTTAGGTAATAGCAACTAACATTTACTGAACACTTATGCATCAGGCCTTGTGCTTGTTTGCAGCTTACATGTATTATCTCAGTCTTCATAACAATTATGCTAGGTTAGTACCATTATTGCATTTTACAGATGAAGAAACCGAGATTTTAAATTAATAACTACCTTGCCCAGGAAGAGTGAAAAGTAGAGAGATGGAACTTAAACCTAGTTCTCTCTGACTCCATACTCTTAACCACTGTGTTATAGTTGAGGATGCATATACTAGCTTAACTTCATTTTACCCTTTAATGTACCTTTCAGGGGGTTTTGGGGGTGTTGGTGGGTGTTTTCATTATAGGAGTCATTAAGTATGGAGGCAATGGTAATGTATAAATGAGTAAGACTATCAATCCGGGAATGTGTCTTGTAAACTAGAAAAAAAATATTTTGGTATTTTGTCCTTGAACTAAATGCAAGAATAGGATGCTTTGGGAGTGGTATGTGGTGTGAATCTCTTATGCATTTCCGATAGAAGGCATAAAGAAAAAAATGTTAGGGGCACCTGGGTGGCTCAGTCGGTTAAGTGTCTGCCTTCAGCTCAGGTCATGATTCCAGGGTCCTGGGATTGAGTCCCGCATCAGGCTCCCTGCTCACCGGGGAGTCTGCTTCTCCCTCTGCCCCTCCCCCCACTCATAGGCTCTCTCTCTCTCTCTCTCTCTCTGTCTCTCAAAAATAAAATCTTTAAAAAAAAAGTAAACAATCCAATTTACATTTTGTTTCTAACAATTAATTTGTAAATGAAGACTGATTCATGAATATATATTATTACTTTCCTTAACCAACTGAAATAAATGATTCCCAAATGGTATTTCAAAACATTACAAATAAATTGTGGGGATTTCCAGCTTTTGCATATTGTTCCTATAGGATGAATGATTTTGTGAATTAAGCCAAAAATTCTGCTTGATATAGTTAAGAATAAACTGTATTTCTTTTTTTAATATTCAAATTAGGCAACAGCTGTTTACCAAGCAAAAGAAAAACTCAAATCAATAGAAAAAGCAAGAAAAGGTAAGTATTGTGGGAATACTGAATGACTTTCTGAAAAATCCCAAGTTTTGGGTTCGAGAAATGGATGAGAGTATTATTGGTAATCATTTGCTGCTATTGAAGTGATTCCATTAAATTTTTATCGTAAAGTGTCTGCCAGGTGCTAGCACTGTGCTGTGTATCATTGGGGAGGTATCACACCTTTTTCAGGTTCTAAGAAGCAATATAAGGCAAGTTATGGCTGTGTATCTGAATATGCAGTAAAGACAATGAGTTTATAAGAAGGGAAGAGAACTGTGAGCTGGAAGCAAGTGGGATGTGAGTTGGATCTTAAAAGACAGGACAGAGAGTGAAAGAGAATGTACAGTGGGCAACTGGAGTGGGACTGGAGTGTCCTGAAGTCCAAACTAGATGTGGCTTTGGGATATGTGCACATTTAATGGTGCAGATCCCTAACATGCCTTCTTTTCCTGTCCCGCTTCTCTCTTTAAAAAACTTCCATTTTGGATTTTTTAGTTTAGGTATTAAAAGTTAGAATTAAAACTTTGGTTACTTGCTTTTGATTTGTAGATGATTTACCTTTAATCACCTCAAAGTTGTCTTTCTTCTTCTTTTTCTGTTTCAGATAACTACTGTTAATGTTTGGTGTGTGTTCATTTTTTTAGATGTTTAATACACCTATAATAACAGTACAGATACATATGTGTACGTATATTCTAAAACAAAAATCAGGTCATGCTACACATATTATTTAGCAGCTTACTTTTTTTAATCTAATGAATATATTGTGGACATGTTTCTACTTAGGTCTACTTATAATCATAGGGTCACATCAAGCCAACAATTGAGTGGTATAGTGTGAACTGCTGCTCTAATTTAATAGTTTAGATGTCACTGGAAAACAAAACACTCCTTCCTCTACTTTATTTGTATTCATTGTTGCTTTGAGAACAGTAAGAATATTTAATGGTAGTTAATAATTGAGATTAGTGAACTTAGTCATGCTAATGTCCCAAATTTGATACTTTGTTAGCTGTTTTTTCTAGATGTCTTGTTCTTTAGTTGGGAAATCTATATGATTTAAGTTTAACAATATACATATTATTAGGTATTAGGGAAGGTAGGCAACTCAGATTATCCTATTTTCAGGTAATTTAAAATTAAATATGTGTGACTATGAGGCATGCGTTTATACACTTGTAAGTTACTAGACTAACATGTTATCTCTCCTCTTGACTCTCTCAGGTGCCATTTCCTCTGAAGAAATAATTAAGTATGCACATAGGATTAGTGCAAGTAATGCTGTATGTGCCCCACTGACCTGGGTTCCAGGTAAAAATACTTCTCTTTTTATTAAATGTATATGGTTTTGAAAATTCTTAGGTGACTGTACTTAAAAATAGGAAAATGCTTTAAGTATAGAATGTATTTATCCTTAGGAACATCTGCTATATATTTTCATATCTTTAGTATCTTATAAGTAATAATGTGGACCATGGGTTTTATTAGTTTGGTTTTCTACAAAGCTTTTGCCACACGGACTGTGTTTTTGTCCTTTTTTTTTTTTTTTTAAGCTATTATTTATTAGAGAGAGAGTGAGAGAGAGCACAAGTGGAGAGAAGAGGGAGAAGCCCCATGTGGGGCTCAATCCCAGGACCCTGAGATCATGACCTGAGCCAAAGGCAGCTGCTTAACCAGCTGAGCCACCCAGGCATCCCTGTTTCTGTCCTTTTTAAAGAAAAATCATAAATTAATGTTTAAAAGTATAAGTTGATATGTGATGATTCTAAAGCTATAGATTTATATGCCTGTAACACCCAGGCTGGCCAGAAGCCCACTTTTTAGAACCATTGGGGTTTTGTCAAGGGTTCTGGCCTTGGAATCAAGACAATCCCAACTCTTCAGTGATAAAGGTGAAGCACTGAGCACCCAACAGCAAACACATGGGACTGGATATAGCTGGAGTAATTAGAAACAGTAAAAAAGACTAACAAACTACGAACATATTGACAGTACATAAAACATTTATAAGACAGGGACCTAATGTCGAGCAGCAGTCTTCTGGGAGGAGTGGGAGATAGTATCTCAACATCAGTAATTCATGATGGTGGTATTTTACTATATTAAAAACACTAAGGTTAACTTACAGTTTTGGAGGTAAGTGATCTGGAGTGAGTAAGAAATATTACCAAAAAGCTGGTCCAAATCTGCCAAGTTTTCATCATCCAAAACTAAATAGTGTGCTTTCATGGTTAGAAATGAACATTGGCTCCTGATATTCCTCCCCTGGAAAGATCTAGGAATTAGTCTTTAAATGATAAGATCAAAGAGGTTGGTTAGGAAAAGTTTCAATTTAGACTGTCCTTCAAATAAGCATTCCAGTCCTTTCTGCCTTGTAAAAAAAAAAAAAAAAAAGTGTCATGATCTATTTATTCTCTCAGAGTATGTATCGTTATTTTCTTACTAGGAAATGCAGGTAAGTTAGAAGAATGAAGATCATTATAATTTTCTTAATTTGTCATCTGCAATTGCTAAAATGGCAGACTTTTTTTTTTTTTTAAAGATTTTATTTATTTGACAGAGAGAGAGACAGTGAGAGCGGGAACACAAGCAGGGGGAGTGGGAGAGGGAGAAGCAGGCTTCCCGCCGAGCAGGGAGCCTGATGTGGGGTTTGATCCCAGGACCCTGGGATCACGACCTGAGCTGAAGGCAGACGCTTAACAACTGAGCTACCCAGGTGCCCCTCTTTTTTTTTTTTTGTATAGATAATAGTATATTACTATACAGATTCAAAGAAGAAATGCATGTATTTTTAAATTTAATATTTTATGCTCTTAATAACAATTGATAAGATGACCTTCCTGTTCCAAAATTGAAAATGGGTGTCTTGAGTTTTTCAAAGCAAATCAAGGAAAATCAGTACTTCAGAGACGTATTAATGCTTATTTTGCATATGACTGAGTTAAAAGCAGTCTTTTTTTAGGGGACCCACGGAGACCATACCCAACTGATTTAGAGATGAGAAGTGGATTATTGGGTCAGATGAACAATCCTTCCACTAATGGTGTTAACGGTCATTTACCAGGGGATGCACTTGCAGCAGGCAGATTGCCAGGTAATGTTAATCAGAATGGTTCCCTCAGACAGACCAAGGTGTTGCAGACATGATGATGGAATATCTGGCTGTTGAACAAGTTTGGGTTCTAGACACAACTTGTTTTAATAGCTGGGTTTTCTGCCAATTATCCTGCTCTCTAGTTTAAAAACTGTTCTAGTTGGAGTTCATGAAATTAGAATAAATTGACTTTTCTCTCATTTGTTAATAGGTTATTTTCCTTGGGCATTAGGCCTCTCTTTTATTAAAATCTAAACAGCTTTTTAAAATTGTGAAATATACTGTGTAATCAGAATAAGAAATATTCTGAATAAGAAAGAATACAAAGTGAACCTACTCCTGAAAAACTCCCAAATTGAATAGCAAAATGAATAATAGCTTTTTATGGGCTTTTCAATAACTAAATAAAATAGCACTTTTGTGAGACTTGGTTCATTCTGAATTTCAGCCTTCCTTAAATTTTATGTATAGTTTTGTGTTATTCTTAGATTTATTTTATGCTCCCCATCTTTTATCTTTTGTAGGTGACTTGGTTTGATTTGGTAGAACATTTAAAAAGTATAAACTGATTTTTTTGAGCAATCACTTTTAATATTTCACCTATTTCATTTTTTCTCTTATTTTTTACAGTGTTAAAAACATGCTCTAGATAATGCTTTTCTGCTTCACATTTTATTGTAAAGATGTTCCTGTGTTAAGAATGCTTTGTAAACATCATTTTAACGAAAGTACAAACTTGAGAACTCACTGTGCCTTAGTTTCCCTTGATATCTTTGCATTTTTCTCATTTTGATTATTCCATATTACATGCCAGTCACAGTCCAGTCAGGAGGCAATATGAACAAGGAAAATTTTAAAAATTATTAATTAGTAACAAGATACTAACTACTAAAGGGTAAAGAGAACTGTTTTTAAAAAATACAGTAATAAGAGAAGTGGGGAGCAGCTACTACTAGGACCAGGCAGAGTACCCAAGGAAGGGACCCACTGAGAAGAGGCTTCTCCCACCCCCATCCTCAGTTCATACCGTGGCACCTCAAGAGGGTGTAGCTGTGGCTCACGGGATGGCAGAGAAGTTAGATGAGGTTATTCACAGGCTGGAGCCGGCAAGCAGGAAATTATCCACTAGGGTTCCAGGGAGCCTTGCTGGGAAGCCACCTTTAGGGTGATGGTGATACTTAGACGCCACTGTAACTTGCTAGGGGCTGAGCTCACCGCTTGACGTCCCCTTGCCAGCCAGGCACCACGGGAGAGAGAAGGGAAGCATCGGATCCCTCAGTCCTGTTCTCCTTACAGAGTCCCTCCAGTGCCCTCTACTGACAAGGATTAACATTGTGGCTGCTGGCAAAGGAGAAACATTTTCAGGGTCCAGGGAGAAGAGTGGTTTAAAAGCTTAAGAGGCAGTTTAGACTTGTAATACTTAGTGTAGTAGATGTTAGCTATTTAAAATATAGAGAGAATAATATACATGACCTACTATATATCTGCATATAGTTTACATAGATATGTATAAGAAACATTTGATTTGTCATTGTCAGGGTCTTGCAAAAGAAAAATTAGGTGAACTGACTAAAGTTACTTAGATGGAAGCATGATTTAAAAAAAAAAACACAGGTTCTAGTTAATAAAACATCATGCTTTTCCTTGATAACTTTGATCTTTGTTAATTTAGCCAAATGTACATTTTGATTCCTGGCCTTAAAAAAAATATTTAGTTCAGATTCTGTGCATGAGGGAAGAGTAATGAAGAAGTAAATTGATTACTGGTAGAAGTATTGTTACATATGTTTCTTTCTTTTCTCCAGATGTCCTTGCTCCACAATATCCATGGCAGTCAAATGACATGTCAATGAATATGTTACCACCAAATCACAGTAATGACTTTTTGTTGGAACCTCCGGGGCATAATAAAGAAAATGAAGATGATGTAGAAGTTATGTC
Organism: Neomonachus schauinslandi; assembly: GCF_002201575.2. Lineage (NCBI taxonomy): Eukaryota > Metazoa > Chordata > Mammalia > Carnivora > Phocidae > Neomonachus > Neomonachus schauinslandi. The sequence goes on along the minus strand of NC_058405.1, from coordinate 57,820,650 downwards.
AACAGACTCGTCTAGCAGCAGTAGTGACTCTGATTAAAAACATAAAAGACAAAATTCATACAGAATTGAATACTATGGGGTGGGCACTTGGGTGGCTCGGTTGAGTGCTGGACTGATTTTGGCTCAGGTCCCGATTTCAGGGTTGTGAGATCAAGCCCCTCATCAGGCTCCGTGCTGGGTGTGGAGTCCACTTAATATTCCCTCTCTCCCTCTGCCCCTTCCCCCACCTCTCTTCCTCTCTAAAAAACAAACAGAATAGAATACTGTGGAATTCTGTTTCTTAAACAATTGGAAGCCTGTAAAAAATAGCCAGGTAATACTGGCTATAGTGGAATTGTGCAACCCATCAAAAATCACTGGACTTTCTTTTTAAAGCCAAAAATCATGGTTTCAGTTCTAAATCACTAAGTGAATATTTAAAGAATAATCAAAATTTACTGTTGGGGAAAAAAAAATTACTCAGTGCTGCTCTACCCTGTTATAGTGTAGTTATGTTGAACTTGTACACAGTAGTTCTGGGAATAAAAGTTGAGAGAAATGACCCATGTACATACCACTCATCAGCCCCTGGAATTATTTAGAATAAGGGCAGTGGATCACTGAATGTGTATCATATCTTGAAATAACAAAGCCCTCATTTGAAAGTGAAGGCTGGTAGCTTCTGTTACAGTAACGGGGGGAGATTGTTTCAATTTGTACTATCTGTAATTATTGTAATTTTTGTAAATAAACTCACTTTTGTTTGTACTCTGTATGCTTTTTTTTTTAATTGAAATATGCCTTCAGTGTAGGTAAGAAATTATTTTTGTAAATCCAGTTGCATTTTATACATAAATAGAACTCTGGAGTGAGAATGAACATGATGGACTGCATACAGCGAAACTAGTAATCACAACTAGTGGGTTTCCCAAAGGCCCATACTGACATTCTTAGAAGAAATAAATTGAAGTTGCTTTTTGTGTTTTTTTTTCCCATTAGTCTTCCCACTAGTTTTTTTTTAAGTAACTGAAAAAGCTTACCATAATAATGTCTGATCTTAAGAATAATAGATTGGACTGTCTGAAAGGTTTAGAAGGAAAGCTATCTCTTGCCTTCACCTTCCCTCTTCCTGCATTTTCCAGAAGGAATCACTTTTAACCACTTTTAACTTAATGGTTAACCTCCATGTTTAAATAATACGCTTATACAACTACAATTTGTCTTTGTGTACTTTTTACATTTTTTTTCAGATTGCAAAAGTAATACAACATTCATAGTGGAGCATTTAGCAAATACAGTAAATTACAAAGAAAAACTTCTACCAAGAGATCATATTAATATTTTCGGATAGGTTCTTGGTCTTTTTTAAAGATCCACATGTATACATTTCTTAAAACAATGTATTTCCTGAGATGCTATATAGTTTTTAGTAATCTACATCCTTGCAATGAACTGAGAATTCAATTTTTCCAACTTCTTTTCCTTTTTAGTATTTAATAAAATTTAGTATTTAGTATTTAATAAAATGGCCTCTAGAAAAACATCTGTCTTCCAGTTTCAGCAGTTTGCTGGGAACAAAATTATGTTTTTAGATTGGTATCTTGAATAATACAAGGAATGAAATGAGTAGCCTAGTTTGGAATTCCAATAAAGTATAAATTATCTGACAGTTCAGTTTATTTTGTATTAATGTGAATTCAACACATGCCAATATGCATAAATTAGTCATAACTGTCTATTATGCGATATAGTAAAATATTGGTTGCCTAATTAAAAAAAAATACATAGATGATACACAGCCAAGGAAAAGGAAGTGGAAAGTAGAGAGCTAAAGCAAATAAGGCAAAGTCTTGGTACTTAATGGAATCTGAGTGTAGGGTATGTGGAAGTTCATTGTACTGTTTTCTGCTTTAGTATGTTTTTTTTCATGTTAACATTCTTTTGTTTTCTGCATCAGAAGTTAACTTTACACCATTTTAAAATGCCAAGGAATGGAAAAGTTTGGACTCTGTTCTACAAGATGGCTTTGATGGAGCTGAAGGTCTGATTCAAGGATGGCAGGCACAGAAAGTGTGTGGGAACCCACATTAGCAAACATTTGTGGGTTCTGTTATAGTTCCTTAGGCCGTGATATTTAGGCCACCTATACACTTAAGACCATTTTACTGTATTTGGTTAATCAATATTTTCAATTAACAATTTTGTTGTATCATCATTCTAACAAATAGTTTTTTCAGCAGTTTTTATGAGACCAAATCTTTGGCCAGGATGTATCTCCCTAATTACAATGTTTGTATGGGAAAATGATTTTCTTTGTAACAACAGATTTTATGGCCATTTGAATGAAATCTGTTGCCACACAGTGGGTACTTCTATTCCTTAAATGAGGCATACTGTCTTTTAAATCTTTTGCTGAAACTTCCATTTTAAATGTCTTAGCTACTTTACCTTCTGATATAAAAAGTCAAAGAATATTAGCATTAGTGATCATATGGAATAGTTTTCAACCATGTTCGTCTCCCATTGACTGGTGCTAATGGCTGTGTTGAAAAAGCCTCCTAGACTGACATGGGGTCAGTGTGAAGGAATATTTGCTATTCGCAATGTAGTCTAGAGCCCCCATGGCTAACTCCCCCTCCCCTGCATCCTGTCCTTTGCTTTCCTTTCCTTCCTCATGTGTTTGAGCATCTTCCAGTGCTGAGTGTACAGCAATGAATAAGACCGTGAGAGCCTGCCTTCCTGCACTTGACGAAGCTGAGGGGCAAGGGAGGGGACAGTTAATACACCCATAAACAAATCAGTAAGATAAATCCAAATAGTGGCAAGTACAATAAAACATAAGGACACAGTTCAAAATTCAACACTGCAACACCCTGACTTCTCAAGGTAAAAGAAACTCCCCAAGAGTTGTAGCACAGACCAGAATGGTCTTCAAAAATCAATAAATACATATATGGGTGTTAATTTAAAGATACTATGATCAATTAAAGATATTATGACCAAAAATGTTATATTCAAACACTTGGGTCTCATCAAAGTTTGCCTAAATTTTTATTATTTACTTATACTAATTTTTTTTAAGATTTATTTATTTGAAAGAGCAAGGGGGCAGGGCAGAAGGAGAGGGACAGAGAGTCTCAAGCGGACTCCATGCTGAGCACAGAGCCCGACATACAGAGCTCAACACGGGGCTCAATCTCACGAGCCTGAGATCACGACCTGAGTGGAAACCAAGAGTCAGATGCTCAACCAACTGTGCCACCCAGGCACCCCAAAAGTTAGCATTAATTTTTAAACAAAAACAAGAAATGTCATGCTTTTTGGATTGCTGTTTTTCCCACACTGAAAATTTAACTCTTTGATTCTGTTATAAGTCTGAGACTCATGTACATTGTACCTTTATTAAAATGAGCATGCCCCATGTCGGGGCAGAAAATTTTTCCCTTCTTCTAGGTTCTTTGGCTGATCTAATAACTAAATTGACGTAGATTAATTGGAGAAAAACATTTAATTTTGTATATATGGAGCCCATAAAAATATGAAAATCAAAGAAGTGCCCAATGCAGGCATCTTTTATACCTTTTAGACAAACAATAAGTTTGTGCAGAACTGACAAGACAAAGGGGTTTGGGCTTGGGGTAATAAATTAGTGAAGAAGTAACAGTATTTGTTTATGCAGTCTTCTCGTTGCTAAGTTCCCTATCTCTGGTGATAAGCATGTCTCTCTAACTCCTGGTATATAAGAAGGGTACTTTTCACATGGGAGATTTATTTCCTGCTTTCAGGCAGACCAAGGAGGGTCAGAATGTCCCTGCACTGGCTCTTTCTTAAGTAACTTTAATTAATCATGCCAAAATGGCATATTTAGGGGTAGCATATTCCCATTCACCCAACATCACTCATTTCTCTGTCATTGAAAACACAATTTGCTACACGTTTGGTATGAAAACATCCTCCAGAATCACTGCTTAGTGCTCTAAGAATGGGCTTTTTCAAAATTCCCTCTGCTCAATTTTTTTTCTAAACTGCACACAAAGAACATCCTGTACTAGTCTCTATTGTGTAACAATAGGGTTTCATTTTGACTAAGTGTAAACAGTAATGTTGGTATTTGGTCAGATTTATTACAATAGGATTCCATTCAAAGTGTCCAAGGTTTAAAATTATTATTCTACAGCTGCCTTTCCCATATTACGTTTGTGCAAAGCACAATGGCCATATTGGTTACACTGAAAACTATCTGGAAAGTGGTTATTTTTCTCAAAGTGTGGCCATATCCCAAGTGTTTCAGAGTCACGGGATGGCCGTGAGAAGGCAGATCGGGGAATCTGCTCGTTACCTGCTGACTGGAAATCTGTGTGAGGCCTTCCATCCAAGTTTGAGCATCAGGCCCTAAAGCCTTTCAGGACCCTTTTCAGGCATGGCATTCATAATTCAACGGTCTTAGCACCTCTTCCCTCAGGGAAGCTTGTGGTTTCACTCACAAATCAACACGGACAAAGAACATGACAACAAATAAACCCAAACAGAAAAACAGAGAGGATGAAGGGATGTAGATTCCTTATGAGGGTTGATGGGGCAGGGGATTAAAAAAGAAAAGGGAATTTCACGTGTACCTCAAAGAAATCAAACTGCGATGTACACACTCACTTTGCATTTATATATACAGCTCTACAATCTCTCATCCAAAACCCTGGTGTCTAAATGTATTTCAGAATTTAGATTTCTTAAAATATTCTAGAAAGTTAATAGGATATATATATATATATATATATATCCTGGTAACTATATATATATCCAGGATCTCTCTCTCTCTCATATGTTATATAATACCCCCAGCAAGTTCTGAAGAGGCAACTTATAAATTAAGCACATTAAGATTTCTTTAGCAAGGGGCCCCTGGGCGGCTCAGTCGCTAAGCATCTGCCTTCGGCTCAGGTCATGGTCCCGGGGTCCTGGGATCGAGCCCCTTATCCGGCTCCCTGATCAGCGGGAAGTCTGCTTCTCCCTCTCCTACTCCCCCTGCTTGTGTTCCCTCTCTTGCTTGTGTCTCTCTCTGTCAAATAAGTAAATAAAATCTTTAAAAAAAAAAAAAGATTTCTTTAGCAAAGATATGTACTCTGTCACCCAGCCTTTCCACTCATCTGTTTACATCCAACAGAAATAAATACACATGTGAACCCCAAAGAAAGCATGTTCAAGTGCTCACAGCAGCTTTATTTGTAACAGCCTCAATTGAAAAGAAGCCAAATGACCATCAGATTCAAGTTTTTGAAAAGTCATTCTAGGTATACTGTCAAAAATAAGTCAGAGGGCAAATTTTGTCATGTGTATTTTACCTCAGTTAGTTAGCCAACCAGAGGGGTGTGCCAAGTACTGTGATAGGTGTTTAATGATATTTATACTGAACACTAAGCAATATTATTATGCAAAAAGCCAAATACTTAAACATTTTAAACATAAAAATGGGAGGAAGTCTAGAATGGGAATTTGGGATTAAGTGTGATGGGTTCAAATTCAGTACAACATAAATAATCTATTTTTTTTTAAAGGCAGCATTGACATGTGATTGATTTTATGTTGGAACAAGACTTTGTGTTCTCCCACAGAGATGACTCCCTGAGCTTTCCTTCTCCACAGTTCCCAGTTAATATGATCCTTGCTGCCCCAAAGAGAATGTTTCATCTGAAAGCATTTGCCTTATTTGGAAAGCTAGCAGTTAAGCTATCAGGGAACTGTCTCTTCCAAGTGGAGGTAAGGGAGGCTGAATTCACATCATGCTCTACTGGGAATGCTTTTGCTAGGATACCGCACTTGCTTCTCTGGGGATACAGGACACCTCCGGGCTTGATCTAGCAAACAGATGAAGAGATATTTCAGGTTCCCCAGCGTCCTGGCAGGGTGAGGTATACCTCAGGAACTCTAGCCGACATTTAATCTTAAGAGAATATTGCTAGTAGTCAACATTCGTTTTTTTCCATTAAAGGCAATTCTCAAACCACCTAAGAATTAACTGCTTACATAAGAGTTCTAAATCCTCCTCCGTTCATCTGCTTATTTAGAGAAATATTTACTGAGTGATTATGGGATGCCAACTGAGCATATTAGGTACTGGGATAAATGCAATCCCCTTCTAATATGAAACTTATCCTTTCACCTTTCCCTATAAATAAGAGCCCAGGTTAGTTTTTAATTTCCATTGCAATAAACCTTCATGTCTAATTGGGTGAATTTAAAACAAACAATCTCACAAGCTCCTAATGAGTCTATCAAAAATTTAAAGTAGCTGATGTGGAAAAACTCTACAGGTTTGTGGTAAGTCTCTGAAGCTGTAACACATCTGCTTGGTGATAAGTAATAGCCTAAAGAATCAGTGAATTCCCCACAATAGCCAGACTATGGAAGGAGCCCAGATGTCCATTGACAGATGAATGGACATAGAAGATGTATATATATACGATGCACTACTACTCAGCCATCAAAAAAATGAAACCTTGCCATTTGCAATGACGTGGATAGAACTAGAGGGTATTATGCTAAGTGAAATAAGCCAATCATAGAAAGACAATTATGATATGATCTCGCTGATATGTGGAATTTAAGAAACAAAACAGGATCATAGGGGAAGAGAGGAAAAAAAATAAAACAAGATAAAATCAGAGAGGGAGACAAACCATAAGAGACTCTTAGTCACAGGAAACAAACTGAGTTGCTGGAGGGGAGTGGGGTGGGGGTATGGGATAACTGGGTGGTGGGGCATTAAGGAGGGCACATGATGTAATGAGCACTGGGTGTTATATATAACTGATGAATCACTGACCTCTACCTCTGAAACCAATAATACATTATATGTTAATTGAATTTAAATTTAAAAAAAGAGAATCAATGAATTCCCAATCAACTATATTTGAGATAAACCTATGAAGAGTATCATCCATGAGGCTTGCCTGGTTTCTTCTTGCATTCAGTCTGTTACAATATCACATGTCCCTTAGCCTCTGGACAGCTCCTCTGTACACTCATTAAAGAATGACAGTGGAAAAGGCAAATAATGTCCTGGTATTATGAAAGCAGCTTTCACCTTGAGTGCCCTTGAAAGGGTCTCACAGACCTCCCCAGACCACACCTTGAGAACCAGTGCCCTAGTCTACTCTTCTTTTAGATATAAGGAAGCTGGATCTCACAGAGATTAGGTGAGAAATCCAAAATTACATGGCCTGTTAATGACAGGGTAATATCTCAGGTGGTTTGTCTCACTTCTCTTGAGGTAGGTTCTGAATCAGAACTCTGGGACATACACCCTAATGACCTGTCCTGCTGCTCCAGGTGCAAGGACTGTCATAATTCAGTACTAAAAATTTTGCTTTAAATAAAACAGAAGAGGAAAATCAACAGACAGGATAAATTCTGCAACAGGCACACTGTGTTAGCATCTGAACTAGGATCTCTATTTGAACGGAAACACTAAGGCAAATCCTACTGCCCTCCACCCCATGCAAGCTGGTCATGACAAACTGCACAGTAAAAATCACAAAGAAATACAGGGAGCAGAAGTGCCACAATACCACCATTTGTCACGCTGAGTCTGAAGTGCACTTCATGACATAATGCCCGAAAATTTTTCACAAGTACTGGCTGAAAGGGTGTTGGGTATATTAAGAGAAATAAAATAAATTGACAGTCATATGGAACTTTCTAAATAAAATGGAGTTGTTCTGAAATGTAGATATTTTTCATTTTCTAACAGGACCTTCTTTTGTCTTTTTAAAATAAATCAGGTTTTCTTCTTGTACCCCCAAGGATGATGTCCTTTGTATTCTACCAGATGATCCAAATCTTCTTTAAATGGATTGTAGCCTTGTTCCTTCAAACAACGCAGTGCCCAGAAAAGCTGGTTCAGTGGAGGAAATTCTTCCCAGGGAACCCACTCCCAACCTAGAAAAGAAAGATACCAAATCAATTAATTTAGCTAGAAGCAAACAAAGAATATTTATTTTGGCAAGTTAACCTATCCTGAGAAAAAATTGATTAAATTCAAAAATGACTTGCCACTGATAACAGTATGCTACTAATCACAGTGATGCTATGCATTAGCTCTGCTGTACCAACATAATTTGCATTTAGAATGAGCATAACAGAATGGTGATCATTTAAAACATGCTGTTATTTCCACATGAAGCCAAGTTTATAAGAGCCCCATTATGGTAAAACCCAGATTTAGGACCATTCAATTTTTGCTTAAATATTTGGCTTAAATGAAATGCACAGAACTTTATATACGACAGGTTACAATACTACGTTAAAATAAACTAGTTACCTCACCTATAGAATAAGGTAAATTACATTTCTTTTTTTTTTATTTTAAAGATTTTTATTTATTTATTTGACAGAGAGAGACACAGTGAGAGAGGGAACACAAGCAGGGGGAGTGGGAGAGGGAGAAGCAGGCTCCCCACTGAGCAGGGAGCCCGATGCGGGGCTCGATCCCAGGACCCTGGGATCATGACCTGAGCCGAAGGCAGCCGCTTAACTGACTGAGCCACCCAGGCGCACCGGTAAATTACATTTCTAAGCTATCCTCCATCTTTTTAAAAGGTAATGGAAGCTGTGCAGAGAATAAGAAGTATTCTCTGTGTTGCGGTACACTTTAGGTAGAAAGACAGTAGGGATGGGACCAATTTTAAAAAAATCCATTGAAAGAAGAAAGATTAAACAGTGTCTATTAGTTGTGAAATCCATAAAATTCTAGAGGAACATTCTAGGGAACAGTGTTTTCCTTGATGAGTTTTTTATTTTTATTTATTTATTTTATTTGAGAGAGAGAGAGAGAGAGCATGAGCGGGAGGCGCAGAGAGAGAGAGAGGGGAAAGAGGGAGAGAGAATCTGAAGCAGATTCCAATGCTGAGCGCAGAGCCCGACAGGGTCTCCATCTCAGGACCGGGGATCACGACCCGAGCCCAAACCAAGAGTTGGCTGCTCAACAGACTGCACCACCCAGGCACCCCTTCTTTGATGATTTAAATGTCAATAACATGAGGGGTGCCTGGGTGGCTGGGCTGAACAACCTACTTTTGGTTTCGGCTCAGGTTATGATCTCAGGGTTGTGAGATCAAGCCCCCAGAATGGGCTCCATGAGCCCAGTGTAGAGACTCCTTGAGATTCTTTCCCTCCCTCTTCCTCCCACTCTCACACACAAGTGCTCTCTCTCCCAAATAAATAAATTAATTAAATCTTTAGATGTAAATAACATGAAAGCACAGATGCTCCTAACAGATGAATATATAAATACTATATTAAGATATACACTCCATGTTCAAACTACGTTTCCTCATGATGACATGTGTATACTTATGTTTAAGTGCAGTTACTTCCACTAAGTATTTCTCTGCCTATAAAATACAGGTATGTACTTTCACTCTGAGAAAGCAGGGGACAGAGAATCCATAAAGTTAGAACAAGTTCAGGAAGGAGTGATCAGCCGCTGTGACCACAGACTAAAAGAAAGAGGGAAGGAAGGAAGGAAAGGGAGAGAGGGAGGGAGGGAGAGAGAGAGACAGAGAGGTGTCACCCAGCAATGGTCTGCAAGATGCCGAATTAACAGAGTCTCAAGAGAGCTGTCTGTAAAGTTTCTCTTGTCTTGGAGAAAATGAAGCATCTGGCTGATCCTCCTAATTATAACTGGCTGGCTGGAGAAAAGATGCTCTAACTTGTAACCTGAAGCGGGCGATCCAGATCCAGGATCTGATGAACATGGGAGAGAGACCGCATGTTTATACTATAAATAAAACCACCACCACCACCACCACCACCGAGCCACTGCATCTTGGCTGTGCTGCAGCTGGTCCTCAGCAAGGGCTCTCAACTGGGAAAAAAATGAAAATAATGCCCGCTATATTGTTACTAAGGGATAGAGTGGAATGAGTGTTTCTGGTCAAATCTGACTTGGTGCTAGTAACCTTGGGCCTTATAAAATCATGCTGTTTGATTTCAGATTACTAGCATGTGAGAGGGTCAACCAAATGAAGGGAGACAAACTCAAAAAAAAGTTATATAAATGAATTTTAAAAAATCACAAAGCATGTAAAAAGGACTCAAAACTACCATATTCTAGGAGGAGAAAAACAATGCATACAATAGTAGAGTAACAAAAACCCTAATAACGAACTTCATAAAGTAGAATAGTCTTTTAGAAGTTGTTAAAAAGTAGGCCAGTCTAGGTACTGTATTTGGGAACCTCATTCCCTCGTTCCCTTCTTCCTTCAACATATTCTGAACAACGTACTCTGAATAGGAGCCAGGCAAAGGTGAATGAACCCAAATTCTGCCCTTTATGTATGCACAGTTCAATAAAGGAAAAACATTAAGTACGATCTGAAGCTGAACACTTGAACTGAACCTGAGATACCTTCTGAATGTCAGGGGAAGGTAACTAGAAATAGAGGTGGCCAGCACTCTGCACCAGGGGGCTCAGCTGGGCCCGATCAATCCCTGCAGGGACCGGGCGGGGTGGCCGGGCAGGGCTGGGGCCTGAGAGACACAGGCAGCTGACTGCCGACTGGTCAGAGCCGGTTGGACAGTCAGTCACTCCGGTGTTTTCTGCTCGGCCCTTATCTACAAATGAATACTTTCTATGTCTGCTTCTTATGAAGGACACTAAGTATACAAAACCAAACTATTTCATCGTTTTGTCTCAGGTTTTTTTTTTTTTTTGCCTGTAACAGAGATAAAAATAAGGAAATGGTCATTTCTTCCAAGTTGAAGTTTCTGTTTTTAGATAACCATGATCTGTGCTTATTTATTACCTGAATAAATGATGCCTCAAACTCGTTTTTAAAAATTTAGTTATATGAAATATATTTTGCTTCAGGTATATGAAATACATCCTGCTTTGTAGGAAACGGAGTCCTACAAAAAGTGTTAACGTGGAAATATCCATATTTACACTTCAATTTGATGTTAAAAAGCCAAGTAATCAACTGCTCCTCCCCACAGCTTCAGGATATCTAGACTATTGAGTTTTGTTCCCACTGTTACTGTCCTGGACTGTCCTCTCTCCTAGTCCTCAATTTATCCAGGATAATTAGGATGGGAGAGAGAGCAGAACTTGTAGAGAGCTCCCCCAGGGAACCTGGTACATTTCTCACCTACCTGTCCTGCTTTCCCTTCTTAAGGCATGAATGATTTTAGTTGTGCCCAAGGCCAACCGGAGGCCTTTGGATACTTTTTGGGTGTTTTTGTGTGTGTTACTGTGATATAAGAAATACATATCTGGCCTTCCTCCCTGTTTTCTGGCACAGAGTTCCTGAAACCTTTGTCATTTCCTAAGTGATAGGGATGAGAGGAACAACTTTTGTTATCCATAATAAACCCCTTTCAACCATATCTGAGTTTATGCTAATAAGCTGATGGGTCACTGGAGGTCCCTAGATAGCTTCAGGATGGGGGCTGGTGACCAGAAAGACTTCCCACCACCCACATCCCACCTGAGGTGAGGGGAGAGGAGCTGGAGATTGAGTTAATCACCAGCAGACAATGATTTAATCAGTTGTAGCAATAATAATATGCAATAGTCCCATTACATAGAAACCTCCATGAAAACCCTACACAACAGAATTCAGAGAGCTTCCCGGTTGGTGAACACATCAAGGTGCCAGGAGGGTGTCATGCTCCTTGAGAGTATGGAAGCTCAGCCTCCTTCTCCCCACCTACCTGGCCCAGTGCCTCTCTTCCATTTGGCTGTTCTGAGTTGTTTCCTTTGTCATAAACTGGTAATGTAAGGAAAGTGTTTTCCCGAGTTCTGCAGGCCATTCTAGCAAATTACTGAACCCGAGGAGGAGGTAGTGGGAAGCCCAATGTAGCCAGGCAGTCAGAAATACAGGAGGCCAGGACTTTCGACTGGCATTTGAAGTGACTGGGGACAGTCTTGTGGAACTGAGCTCCTTAACTTTTGGGATCTGATACTAACTCCAGACAGGTAAGAATTCAACTGAATTGTAAGACACCCAACTGATGTCTGGAGAATTATTTGGTGTAAGGAGAAAAGCCACACATTTGGTGTTAGGGTATAGTGAGTAAAAATGGCTCAGACTTTGCTAATTCACTTGAGATGATTTCCAGTAGTTATCTGTTTTATTAAAAAAAAAAATCATATATGACTCAACAGGCCTTTGGGTGGGACATGCCCTTCTGTTCATTCAATCAATTCAATCTGCAAAACACTTCAGTGATGATTTATTCATTCTGGAAATATCACTTCCTCCAGGCCTCTGCATATATGTCCCCTTCTCAGAGCCCTCCCTGACCACCCTATCTGATGCAGCACCCATGTGTCCCTATCCTTCTTATTCCTTATAATTACACTGTAAAATACCTGCCAATTTGTTGCCTTCCCCCCACCCCCAGTGAAATGTCACATCTGAGAGGGCAGGGACTTTGTTCTGCCCATCGCCGCTTCTTTAGTGCCCAGAATAGTAACGGGCACACAGTACTCAGGAACTATTTATTGAATGAAAAGATTCTTCCATATTAGAGAATAAATTAAATGTCTACAGGGGAGGTTCAGGACACAAGACCACTTGGATCAGGTTTCATATGGCAAATAATATATTTGATAAATTCAATATTTTACTCTTTGTCACGGACTTTTATGAAACTTGAAGAGAGGTGATACATGCAAAGCCCTTAAAACAACGCTTAGCACACAGTAAGTATCAATTGTTGTTACAGCTTTCAGAGCACCCGACGCGACACGGAGGATAACTGTTTTGTCTGGTTAGTCCCTCTCTATACAAGGAAATTTATACCTTTATACAGGTGAGAACACTGAGCATGGCACCTTAAATGTTTTCCTTAAAATCAGTCTGAAGTAAAATAAAACACTAACAATAAAACTAAGATTTACTGAGTACTTAGGCTGTTCACTTGGTTCTTTATGCGTATTAACTCATTTTATCCTTACAACAACCCATCTGAGGTGGTACTCTTATCATAGAGGAAAAAAGAGGCCCAGAGACTTTAAATAACTTGCCCAAGGCTGCAAACCTCTAAGTGGAAAAACCGGGATGCAAGTCAAATAGTATGGCTCGGGAGCCAGTTCTCTTTCCTGCTGTGTCCTTATGGTTTCAGGATTTAAGTATATTTACATTTCTGTACGAAGAGACTCTAAGTCTCTTCCCATGGCAACATACTGTAATACTCAGATGATATGCTTCTCTCAGAAGATGTATGAGTGTATTATAATTCTCTTACTTTCATTTTTTTCAGGCTCTGTGTTCTTGGGTTCCGGGTCATGAGTCATATCTACCTCTCCTTTCATTAGTATGGTCACATAATGGTAATTTTCTTTCTCAACAAAGGAATTCACAACTGAGGCAAAGCGAACATTTTTCAGGTGAAGAGCTGCTTCTTCCCAGGTTTCCCTTTGAGCACATTCTTCCCACGTTTCACTGGAAAACAGAAGCATACCACTGTATTCAATTCTGTTTATGTAATTTACTTTTTTGCCATGGAAATTCTTAGCTAGGAATTTCTAGTGCTCTGTCTCTGTCTCTCTGAAAAAATAAATAAAATCTTTAAGAAAGAAAAAAAAGAGTACAGGCTTTGGAGTTAGCTAGACCTAGGTTTGATTTCAAAGTCCATTACTTTCTATCTTGGACAAATAAAGAGATAATGCCACTCTCTCACTGGGTTGTTGTAGGTGTATGAAGAAGTGGATGATGTCTTTTCCTGCAGTCTCAGAATTTTTGATTAAGCCTCAAAATTGAGGACAATAGGCAATAAACACCTCTAAGTTCTAAAGAGTATGGCAAAAGACCAAACAGATGCCATCTAAACTCAAAAGTTTCCAAAGGCCAGAGTAGTCTTTTGACCTTCACCCCACCCAGTCTACATAATAAGAAAGAGAGATTTTTGGGAGGGAGGGAAGTTATGAATTTTCTTTTTTTTTTTTTAATATTTTATTTGTTTGAAAGAGAGAGACACAGCGAGAGAAGGAACACAAGCAGGGGGAGTGGGAGAGGGAGAAGCAGGCTTCCCACTGAGCAGGGAGCCCGATGTGAGGCTCGATCCCAGGACCCTGGGATCATGACATGAGCCGAAGGCAGACGCTTAACGACTGAGCCGCCCAGGGGCCCCAAAGTTATGAATTTTCAAGCATAGTAGCAATGTTTCCCTTCCTCCTGATGAGGGGACAACTCTGCCCCAAAGCCAAGTGAGAGGTGCTCCAAGAAAACTGGTCACAGAGATTGGGTGTGACTTCCAAGGAGAAACTGGTGTGTTACTCCCCTGCTAAAGACACATGGAGCTGCGGAAACTCAGGCTGTGCATCAGAGTAGGGGTGGTAGAAAGGTAAGAGCTCTTCGGTAAGTCTAAAATGTGTCCCTTGATGTTTAGGGATGCATGTGAAGACAGAGACTGAGGCTTATTCCCACCTTGAGAATCTGGAAAGCAGGAGACTGGCTAGAGAAGCCCATGATGAATGAGCAAGAGAAAAGGGTGACAGTGAAGTGACAGTGAAGGCATTATTTTCGATTGTGAATTTCCTCTGGGCCCAACAGATGCTACAAGAGACAACTGGGGACCGCAGCATAAAGAAAATGCAAGATAGTGTGCTAAGCAAAAGCTAAATCGGTCACCTATGTCAGAAAACTGTGCAGTATAGACATCCTTATAGGACTTCCAAACAACCAACGAATATACGCTGAGAAAGAGAGCACACCTGTGAATACTGCATCCAGAGCGTACCCATGGGGGGATCACAGCAGCACTAGTAATGTAAAAAGTCTGGCCCCCTCCCTTCCTCCCCAGCATCCTGGAGAAGGAAGGAAACCAGAATCAGTGAGAAGAGGAGGGCCCCCTCTTCTCTCCTTTTCCCCACTACAGGGGAGAGACAAATGCTTGGAAGTGGATCACAATGACCGAAGTGTGATTTATTTTATAATCAAGTGACAGGAAAACAATAGAATTTGCAGGAAATGTCTTGGAGCAGCAGAGAAGGGAAAGACAAATCATGTTTAAAGACAATGGAAGGAGAAAATAAAGCCATTTCCTATCTGTTTCCCATCAAACTTAGCCCAGTCAGTGTACCAGTCATATAAAGATAAGTGAAAGCATACATGTGAAGAGCTTAGCATAATATCTAGCACTTAGTAAAAAGCTCATTAAAGTTCAATTCTGGCTATCATCATTGGATATCTGAGTAAAGATTCCAATACTTTATTGTGTTATTATTATTAAGCTATCTTTAGCCATTGTTCCAGTAATTATACATTCTAACTAGTGCTTAGTTTGCGACCTAATGCCTATTAACAATTGACCAAGTACAATATAGTGTGCCTGAAATTTTATTAGTTATTAACTGATGGCTTATCTTAATTATCTAAAAATGATAAACTTATTGATGCTTTTTAAAATCCTGAAGACCATTTAAAAAATTCCATGTGCTACGAGATAAGAATTCCATGTTTCATAAAAGACAAAGTCTGGTTAAAGGGAACTAGGATCAAACCTCTACTTCTAACTAGCACTTTATAACAAATAGGTGGATTAGAAGAATATAGTCAGAATGTATGAAATTCTCCAAATGACCCAAATTCTTCAACATAGCATGGAAAGAAAGGGAAAGGGGGGGGGTGGATTACTGTTGGATTTGGAGACTTAAAAAAATTTATCAATCCCAAAGTACATGTAATATGTACTCCTCCTTTGATCTCGATTGGTATGAAACAATAAAAAGACATTTTCAAGACAATTGGGGAAAACGGTACAGACTGGGTATCACAGGTTATTAAAGAATTACCTTGAGGTGTGAAAATGGTATTTTGTTAAGGTGGGAAAACGTGTTTACTCTTGAAAAGCCTATTACAGATACATACTGAATTATTTAGGGGTGGTATAATAAATGTCTGAGTTTTCCTTTAGACGAGTCTAGAAAACAATGTGTGTCTGTTGCGAGTGAGCAATAAAGATGAAAGAAGAACAAGCTTAGTAACAGGTATATGAGGATTCACCAATTATTTTCTCTTTTATGCATGTCTGGAACTTTTACACTAATGGAAAAACAAGTCCTGGCTCTGAACGCTTTAGATGCTGTTTATCTGCTGTTGACTTTAACCGTATTCTCCCTTCAGAACCCACCTTTCAGCACAATCCCCGGCTTTCTGCACCCTTGGGTAGACCTGACCCTTAACTACCCGACTTCCTTTTGTTGGTCTGATCCATTATCAAACCACAGAATGCCAAAGCAGAGAGGGACATTAAAAAGTGCTTTGTTCCAACTTCCCCACTGGAAGGATGAAGACACTGAGGCCCAGAGAGTTCGACTAGCCCATCTGCTTGGTCAGGGTGCAAGTAAACCTGCTCGGGCAGGAAAGAGATCGTCTATGCGTGGAAGTTTAAAGCACAGCCAAACCATGCAAATACCTTCACTGGCAAAACTGGACTGCTCGAGGGTTATAAAAACCCACTTTCCGGGCGCCTGGGTGGCTCAGTTGGTTAAGCGACTGCCTTCAGCTCAGGTCATGATCCTGGAGTCCCAGGATCGAGTCCCGCATCGGGCTCCCTGGTCGGCAGGGAGTCTGCTTCTCCCTCTGACCCTCTCCTGTCTCATGCTCTCTCTCTCTATCTCATTCTCTCTCTCAAATAAATAAATAAAATCTTTAAAAAAAAAAAAAGACCCACTTTCCGTCCCTTACGCGCAAGAACTAGAAAAACGCACCACACACACCAGCTCGCAACCGTGACGCCAGAAGAAGAGGACTGTGCTAGCGGGACTCAACACTTAAGCCAGCTCCTTCCCCAGCCTCCCTAGCTCAGTGCCCCGCTCCCAGCGTGGACCTGGGGTGGGCGGGGTTTATCAGCCAGAGGGGGCGAGAAGAGGAACGCGCGAGAAGACGCAGCGTCAGCGTGCACGCAAAGACGCACGGACGAACGCAAAGAGTTCATCCTTCGCCTGCACGTTGGGCTTTCCCTGGGTGACCCCTGTAGCTGCTCACCCGAACTCCAAATGGCCTCCAGGAAGTTGAAAACTGCCGGCTCCAACTGACCCTTTCCTCTTGCCCAGGAGGACACAACGAGGATGCTGGCTGCTAATTACCACTACTCCTATCCCGACTCCAGGACGCCGCTGGGGAGGCTCCAGGCGGGCCGTCATCGCGCCCCCGCCAGAGGCCAGGGGAAGTGACGTTTGCCCCGCCCCCTGGGCCGCCAGCACTCGGTGAGCCTGCGCTGGCGAAAAACCGAAGCCAGAGTCCAGGGGCTTGCCTTTGTTTGCTGTCTCTGCTTCACGCGGTGGTCTCAGCTTATGAAGCTAGTGATTCCTCTCCAAGGATTGCCTGTCAAGGTTTTGTTTTAAGTAATGCTACTTACTGTTGCACTTTCAACATTTACGAAACATATCTGATATGGGAAACCAGGGCAAAAGAAAAATTAAATTTCCTTAGTACTTACAGCCCACTGATAGTCCTTGAAACAGGCAGAGTGACATTCCTCTAGGAACTCAATTTCTTCAATGTTAATACTTTGCTAAGGGCAAGAGGCATTCTTAGTCTGAGGATTCCCCCCTGACCCCCATCCTGTAAGTCTTCTTTAAGATACAAAAATTCCTTTGGAAATTTCCTTTATCTCTGTCCCCCTAGATGTATGTTGGTAATCATCCCCCGAACATATGGCCCACTGATAGGCTTCTGAAGGGTCTCATGACTGAGTTTTTACTAAACCATAGCAAATGACCTTTCCCTAACAAGCCCCCTCAGGATCCTGGAAACCTTGTTTCCAAAATACCTTGGAGGTTTGTACTGTCCCTAACCTCCTCCCAATTTGAAAGTATATAATCAGTCATCCCTCACAACCCCAGTATAGCTCTTTCTGCCCATAGGTCCTGTCCTCCTGCTTTAATAAAACCACCAAAGACTTACCAAGAATTCTTTCTTGACCATTTGCTCTGAACCCCAATTTCTTCATCAATATCTACTCTCAGATTCCTCCAAACTATGTATTTACTAGCCATCTGCTTTTATAAACCTCTGTGCCTTGCACATCCTATTTCTTTTTTTTGTTTGGATGAGCTTCTCCACCACAGTAAATTCATTCTAGCTATAGCTCAAGTCAATATGGTACCAGGGCAAGGACAAATGGTATAGAAACAACCTGGTATAAATTACTGAGAGTGTTAACATGGAAAAAAATTAAGGGCAGTCAATAAATTGTGCTGGAAGGAGCTAGTTATTTGGGAGCAAAGAGAGAACCTGTTCCAGGTGTTCACACACCATGCACCGACCAAAAAAATCCCAGCTGAATCAGAGTTGTAATGAAAACGAACTAAAAATGAACAAATGACTAGTCTCTGGATGGGGAGGATTTACTTTTTTTCATTAATATAAATCAGGTTTTACTTCTACCAAAGTAATGTGCATATAATTTAAAAACTCAAATGGTAGAGAAACAAGTTAGGATGAGTAGGGATGACTTTATCCACTAGTCCTGCTTTCATTCACTTTTAGCTCTTTGAACTATTATTCCTGATATTTGTCTACATATTTCAAGTAATATGTTTATTCTTCATGTTCTGATAAATGACTAAACATTTGTATAGCATGTTTCCTTCCACCCACAAATACGTCCTTTAATATGTTATGCACCACAAAGATATTCTGTCATATTTTCCCAAATAAAAATTGGCAACATATAGAAAGGATAATGTATCATAACTGAATGGAGTTATTCCCAGAAATACAAGGTGGGCTTAATATTTGAAAAATCAATCCATGTAATTTATGACATTAAAAGAGAGAAAAAGGAAACACATATAATCATTTTTTAAAGAGTTTATTTGAGAGGGAGGGAGGGAGAGAGAGAGAGCAAGCAAGAGCACAAGAGCATGGGGAGGGAGAAGCAGAGTCCCCACTGAGGAGGGAGCCCGATGTGGCGCTCAATCCTAGGATGCTGGGATCATGACCTAAGCAGGAGTCAGCTGCTTTATCCAGAGCCACCCAGGTGCCCCAACACATATAATCATCTTAATAGATGCAGAAAAAAACTTGAGAAAATTCAGTACTTATTAATGATTTTTAAAGAGTTAAGCAAACCAGAATTAAAGGAAATTTTAACAACCTGATATAGGGCATTTACAAAGACTTACAACTAACATCATATTTAATGGTTGTTATGGGCTGAGTCATGCCCCCCCCCCCAATTTGTATATTGAAGTCCTAACCTGCAATACCTCAGAATATAACTGTATTTAGAGAATAGGGCCTTTAAAGAGGTAATTAAGTTAAAAGGTCATTAGGGTGAATCCTGATCCAATATAACTTGTGTCCTTAAAGAAGAGGAGATTAAGGCAAACATAGACAGGGGAAAATCCATGTAAAAACACAGGGAGAAGACAGACATCTGCAAGCTAAGGAGAGAGGCCTCAGAAAAAGCCAACCCCACGGACACCTTGATTTTAGACTTCTAGATTCCACAACTGTGTGAAAATAAATGTTATTTAAGCCAGTTAGTTTGTGGTACTTCCTTATGGCAGCCTTAGCAGACTAATACGATGGTGAAAGACTAAGATTTGAGAGAAGCAAAGATACCACTTTAAGTCATCACATTGCTGGAGGTTCTAGTTAGTGCAGCCAATAAAACCAAGAAATAGTAAAAGATAGTTAAATCGGAAAGAAGAAGTAACTGTCTTTAATCACAGACAATCTTAAGGAATCCACAAAAAAGCTACTAAAACAAATAAATGAGTTTAGCAAGTTCATAGGATTCTAGGTCAATATATAAAATCAATTATATTTCCATATACAGATAGTCCCTAACTTACGATGGTTCTATTTACAGTTTTTTGACTTTATGATAGTGTGAAAGCAGTACACATTCAATAAAAACCATAATTTGAATTTTGAATTTTTATGTTTTCCCAGGGTAGCGACATGCAATGTGGTACTCTCTTATGATGCTGGTCAGCGGCAGTGAGATACAGCTCCCAGTCCGTATACAACCATTCTGCTTTTCACTTCCAGTACAGTATTCAATAAATTACATGAGATCTTCAATGCTTTACTGTAAAATAAGTAATAGTAAATAATATTTAATGAATTCAGAAACTGAATTTAAAAAACAGTATCATGGAAAATATAAAATATTAAGGGATACGTTTAGCAAAAGATGTGCAAAACCTGTACACTGGAAACTATTAAAGTTACTAGGGGAGGGGGCGCCTGGGTGGCTCAGTCGGTTGAGCGACTACCTTCGGCTCAGGTCATGATCCTGGAGTCCCGGGATCGAGTCCCGCATCGGGCTCCCTGCTCGGCGGGGAGTCTGCTTCTCCCTCTGACCCTCCCCCCTCTCATGTGCTCTCTCTCTCTCTCTCATTAAAAAAAAAAAAAAGTTACTAGGGGAAATTAAATAAAAGGAGAGAAATACCATGATTATGGATCAGAAGACTACATATTGTTAAACTGTCAAGTCTCTTCGAATTGATTTATATGGATTCAATGATATCCCAACCAAAATACCAGAAGGCTTTTTTTTCCCAGTAGAAATTGACAGACTGATTTAAAAATTTACATAGAAATGCAAAGGAATAGAATAATCAAAACAATTTTGAAAAAGGAAAAACTTGGGGGATTCATACTTCCTGATTTCAAGACCCAGGATAATGCCACACTAATCAAGAGAGTGTGGTATGTATGTGTGTATGTATGTATTTATTTTAGAGAGAGAGCAAGCACAAGTGGGGAGGAGCAGGGGGAAAGGGAGAGAGAGACTCCTAAGCAGGGTTCATGCCCAGCATAAAACCTGACATGGGGCTTGATCCCAGGACCCTGAGATCATGACCTGAGCTGAAACCAAGAGTCAGACCTCTAATCAACTGAGCCACCCAGGCACCTGTAGAGTGTGGTATTTATTAAAGCATAGACACATAAATCAAGGGAACAGAATGGAGAAGCCAGAAATAGACTTTTTTAACAGATGGTGCTAGAGCAACAAAAACAAAAGATCATTTATACTTGATGCCACATATAACAGTACATTCAAAATGGACTATTCCTAAAAAAAAACACCTAAAAGTACAAATTTTCTATAAGAAAATATAAGAGAATATTGTGATCTGGATTAGGCATAGATTTCCTAGATAGGACAGCAAAGGCATGATCTGTTAAAAACAATTGATAATTTGGACTTCATCAAAACTTAAAACTCGGGCGCCTGGGTGGCTCAGTTGGTTAAGCGACTGCCTTCGGCTCAGGTCATGATCCTGGAGTCCCGGGATCGAGTTCCGCATCGGGCTCCCTGCTCGGCAGGGAGTCTGCTTCTCCCTCTGACCCTCCCAACCCTCCCCCCTCTCATGTGCTCTCTCTCTCGGTCTCTCTCTCTCAAATAAATAATAAAATAAAATCTTTAAAAAAAAAAAAAAAAAAACTTAAAACTCACTCTCTTTGAGAGACACTATTAGGGATGGATTGTATTTAACCCCTCCCCAAATATATTTAATTATGGGGACTTTGGGAAGTAATTTGACTTAGATGAGGTAATAAAGGTGGGATCCTCATGATGGGATTATGCCTTTACAAGAGACCAGAGAGCTTGATCTCTCTTTCCCCAACATGGGAGGACATAAGAAGAAGGTGGCTATCTGTACACCAGAAAGAGGGCTCTCACAAGGAGTTGAATCTGCTGGCACCTTGATCTTGGACTTAGCAGCCTCCAGAACTGTGAGAAACAAATGCCTGTTGCTTAGGCTGCCCGGTCTATGGTATTTTATTACAGAATCCTGGGCTAACTAAGATCTAAACTATGTTTCAAAATGAAGACAAGCTACAGACTTAGGAGAAAAATGTGCAAAGCACATTTCTGATAAAGGACTTGGATATAGAATATGTAAGGAATCCTCAAAACCCAACAATAAAGCTAACAACCCAATAAATAAATGGGCAAAATTATTGAACTGAGATTTCACCAAAAAGCGATATGGGTGGCAAATAGACACATGCAAATATGTTCAACATGATGAGTCATTAAAAATTTAAACTACATTGAGGTACCTGTATACATCTATTAGAATGAATAAGATTTTTTTTTTTTTTTAATCACAAAGACTGGTAATACCAAATGCTGGAAGTCCAGTTAGAACTCTCACACAAATCTCTTGTCAAATAAATAAATAAGGGAGTGCTGGGTGGCTCATATGGTTAAGCATCTGCCTTCAGCTCAGGTCATGATCTCCAGTTCCTGAGATCGATCTCCCAGCTCAGCAGGGAGTCTGTTTCTCCCTCTCCCCCTGCTTGTGCTCTCTCTGTCTCTCTCTCAAATGAATAAATAAAATCTTAAAAAAATAAAGTAGTGATTTATAAACACACACACATACACAAAATAAATAATCTTTAAAAAAAGTTTATTAAAAAAAGAACTCTCACACATTGTTGGTGGGAATACAAAATGGTACAGCCACTTTGGAAAGCAATTTATTGTTTCATATAATGTTAAGCATAGGTTTATCATACAACTCAGCAATCCCATTCTTAGATATTTACCCAAAATAAATGAAAACTTATGTTCTCTTCAGGACCTGTATGCAAATGTTTTAGTGGCTTTATTCATAATAATCAAAAACTGTAAATAACTCAAATGGTCTTCAACTGGCAAAGGGATAAATCAACTGTAGTACATTCATCCAGTGTAGTAAATTCAGACAATAGAAAACTACTCAGCAATATAAAGGCACAGACTTCTGATACATTTAACATGGATAAACTTACATTATACTAAGTGAAAGAAATCAGACATAAAAAGCTACCATGTGTATGATTCCATTTCTATGACATTCTTTTAGAGGCAAAACTACAGACATAGCAAGAAGTTCAGCTTTGCCTGGGGCTGAGCACGTGAGGAGGTTGACTAAAAGGGCATGAGAGATGTGGGTGAAGGAACTGTTCTATATCTTGATTGTGGCAGTGATAACATGGCTACATGTTTGTCAAAACTCAGAATTATACACTAAAATGGGTGAAACTTACTATATGTATATTATACCTCAGTAATCCAATCTAACTTTTAAAAAAAAGCCAAAAAAGAAAAATGCAATCTGGAGTTACGGAAAGAAAAAGTTGAGTTGGCAGTTCAGCAGTGGAGAGCTTCAAGGCAGCACAGAGCTAAGCTGCCCTATTTTACCAATGTTAAAAGTTGTCATTCTTGTGTGTGGAGTTGTTCACTGGAGATTATGGTGTTTCCTGGGAGCTAGCCTTAGGATGGAGCCTGAGCTGGGGGTGGGGTGGGGGGGAGTGTGTGTTCAAGGTCACAGGCATCCTGTTAAGGAGAGTAGGCTACTCCTAACACATAGTAGGAAGTCAGGGGCTAAAGGGAGTGGTGGGCGAGGACAGCCTGTGACGTTCAGGAGTCACATTTAGTAGCCAGTTTAAAGTTCTCCTTTATTGGGTTTATAATTCCATTTTACTATCCTGAAGCCTTCAATAAAGTCTGTTTACATGTTACAGGCTGGTCTTAACCTATGCTTTGAAGAGTTGTGTAAAGATGTGAAAAAAGAATAGCATCAGGCCCAAGACGCACTGAGGTCAAGGAGAATGTCTTTGATCTCAAAGTTCTGGGGACTTGGAGCAGTGACTGACATGTAAGTGCCCTATAGATGAATACTTGAACAGAAGCTTCTCTCCTTATTATTGATGTGGAGAACAAAGGCAAAAGAAAAAAAAAAATAAACTTCCTTAAACTTACAGCCCACTGATAAGTATTTGGGACAGGCAGTGTGACCTTCCTCCAGGAACTCAACTGCCTCAATGTTAATACTTTGCTAAAGGCAAAAGGCAAGCTTAGCTTGACATTAGTCTGACCTCCAGGATCCTATAAGTCTACTTTAACATATGAAAGTCCCTTGGCAACTCCCTTTATCTCTACCCATTCTGCCACTGCAAGATATATGCTAGCAATAATCCTCCAAGTTTATGGCAAACTGATAAACATCTGAAGAGTCTCTTAACTAGGGTTTTACAGGACAGTAGTACATGACCTTTTCCTAACAACAGCTAGCCTCTCAAGGTCCTGGATACCTTGCTTCTAAATTCCTTAGAGACTTACACCATCCCTAACCCTCTCCCAACTTGAAAGTATGTAATCAGTCACTCATGACCCCAGGGCAGCTCATACTGCCCATGGGTTCTGTCCCTGTGCTTTCATAAAACCACCCTTTTTGCACCAAAGATGTCTCAAGAATTCCTTCTTGACTGTTCGCTCCCGAACCCCAACATTTCACATCAATTATCAGTATAACAAAATAGTTTCAATGTATTTAAGCAAATAGAAAACAATTTTTTCCTGAAATATTTATGTATACGTAAAAAGGTGGCATGATTCACATGAAATACAAATAGTGATGAAGGGAAAAAAAGACACCAAACTGATGTTTATGAATCATACAAGAGAAGTGTAAATCAACCCACTTAGTTGTCACTCTATTTTAGGGAATCCACATATCACAATTCCCTTCTGCAGGATTTCCAACTAGGTGACCAAGGTATATCAGCAGTTCCTGCAGCATTAGAACCTAACAGAGCTTCGTATTGCCACATCTCCTTCATAGTTTATTCAGATTCCCAGCTAAAGGGTAGGGTAGCCAGGCACAAGGGCCCCTCCCTTCCCCAATTCCAGGACTTTATTGGGAGAGCGCTGTTCTCCTCCCAGCCTGTCCTGTGTTTGATATTCAAAGCTGTATATAACTCATGCACCCACCTGATGGTTTTACGCAGCATGGTGTTGTATGCATTAAGGCAGAATTTAAATTTAACAAATTTAACTCACAACTCAGATGCACAAAAATAATGACTTTCTTTCTCTTTCTCCTTTCCTTCCTTCCTTTCATTTTTTTCCTCAAATTCTTTGTCACTAGTTGGCATATGGGTCTGTAGAGAATTCATTACATATTCAGTCTGGTTCAAGACAGTCCAGCCTAATAATTTAGTCAGGCCCCTTTAAAATCACATTCAGTTTATCTTGGTTTCAACAGCTGGCCTCTCAGTCACCTTTCTCCCTCTTATTTTTACTTAAGACATCCAGATGTATGAAGTTGTGTGTGGCTTGTGACATACTGTAACACTTTTGGAAGACAGTTTCCTTGAGTCCATGTGGACTTAACATGTGCCCAAGGATCAGGCAGGTAAGAAATCTGGAGTCCTCACATAACAACCAAGGGTGGCTGAAAGCCCCCCTCTGCCTGACTATACCATGTTACCGAGTGCGTTCTGGTTCTGGAGATTCTTCAAGGCAACCTTCTCTCAGAGCCTGAAAGTGGAAGTGTGACAAGACTGGGGCAGGACAAATCTTCTGCCTTCAACATTGCTCCCAGTGGAGCAGTGATGCCAAGTTCATTTCATATTTTCATATGTAGGAGAGAGATGAATATTTGTGTACATCGGAAGTTGAATTCTATTATTAATCTTATTACATCAAGTGCCAGAAAATCAACCTCTGGCAAATCAGGATCTATCTCCCTCCCACCTCCTTAGATCCAGGAGATAAATGCAGTGACAGATGAGCAGGGAACAGATAGTCTTTGGTACTGTTAGATAACTAAGCTGACATTGTCACATTCCTCTTCCAACATGCTCTGCGTCATTGTTCTTTAGAGGTCTATCCTTACATGTTTTCACCTGCTGTCTCTCCATGCTTGCCTACATAGCTGTCAAGGTTCTGGAAGCCCTTGCAGGATTCCCCAGCTTTGGTGGGGTGGGTACAAATCCTGGGAATATGATTCAGCTCCATTTGCAGGGGTACACCAGAGGTTTCTACTTCTTCTGTGCCACCTGTGTGCTCAGGAGATTTTGTGTCTTCTTCCAATATATCTTGTTTTAGATCCCCCAAACTCTTTGGGGGTGGTAGAATAACCTTTCATCCTGGACACAATGGCATTGGGGAATATACGACACGGGGGCTCTCCTCCAGGAACCACCAGAGTGTCTTGCTTCCCTCCCACTTTCCTCTCTCCATATTCTCTAGGGAAGAGGTAATTCCAGTTCTATTTCTGAGGCATAAACTTTCCTTGAGTCCTTGGTTCTGGCTTTTGAAACTTGAAGTTCAGTCTCTTGCAGGTCTCAGCCTTTGCATTTACGTCTCAAAGTCTGTCCTCTGATGGTCTGCACCATCATTTTTTCCTTTAGGTAGTGAATACTATTAATAAATGAAGTGAAAGGTAAAAGGTTAATGAAAATGGTAAGACGATATGAATCTTAGTTATTTTCTCAAATTCTCATCTTGCCATACAGAATTGGGTTCAGATGTTGTGCTGGAACAACTAAGTAAAAGCTATGACTGTGGGCAAGTTATTTATTGTTTCTGAACCTCTGTTTTCCCTTCTGTAAAATGCAGGACTGTGAGGATTACTAAGATGTATTTCTCTCTGTCTTTTGCTACTGCCATTCTAGGGTGGTCTAGATAAGTGTTCCTTCTGAGGCTTTAAAAGAACTAAGAGAAATCCTGTGTAAACATACAGTTGTCCCATACTCTGTTACTCCTTACTTCACTCCTAAACTCTATATAAATCTGGTAACTGTTTCTTTCTCCGGCACAGATTGGATGGGTAAAATGGAATAAGTTGAAAACCAGAGAATTCTGAAAATGTCTCATGGCAAAATAAAGGATAGAAAAAAATGTATGTAAGAATCTGGCACCAAGGGTGCCTGGGTGGCTCAGTCGTTAAGTGCCTGCCTTCTGCTCAGGTCATGGTCCTGGAGTCCCAGGAGACAGTCCTGCATCCAGCTCCCTGCTCAGCGGGAAGCCTGCTTCTCCCTCTTCCACTCCCCCTGCTTGTGTTCCCTCTCTTGCTGTCTCTCTCACTGTCAAATAAATAAATAAAATCTTAAAAAAAAAAGAGAGAGAATCTGGCACCAAAAACTAAGTGTTCAGTAAATCGCCATTATTCACTCAGTCATCAATAGAAGTTCCACTTAGTCATCAATAGAAGTTCAGGGTAAGCCAATATATTGGAAGTTGTTCCTACAGTACTTGGTAATTCTATTAATTCTATAGTTAACAATAGGACAATTTATTCCAAGTGTTTCATTTCTCTGTAAAAAAATTTAGCAAGAGTAATTTGGAGTACATTTCAAACTTGCCTCCTTCTTTTTGTATGACTTACAATACAAACCAAACCTCTTTTCTGTATCTTGGTGAATTGTCATACTTGTTTTTAAGTTTGAATCTGTCTCCAACATGTTATCCATTGCATTTTCAATGTCATTCATGGCAGCCACTTTTCTCATCTGTGTCGATAAGTTTGCATTCACTAACTGGCTACATATTTAGAATCTCTCGAATCTAGATGGTGTTAACACTGATAGGTAGTGCTAACATTTCCAAGTCAGCTCTTTCTTCTATAATCCCATTTACATTTGTTTCAAATACTGCAAAGTTATTTGTAAAGTGAGTTAAAAGATTTTTTTTAAGTTTTTATTTTAATTCCAGTTAGTTAACATACAGTGTTATATTAGTTTCAGGTGTACAATATAGTGATTCAACACTTCATACATCACCCAGTGCTCACCACAACAAGTACACTCCTTAATCCCCATCACCTAACCAATAGGAGAATTTAGATAAGGCTTTGCTCTGGGCAATAAAATGTGGAGCGTATAACAATTAAATAATTTTAAAGGACTGTGAAAAAAATTAAAGTCTCTCCCTCAGGAAATTTCTCTTCCCCTTTTTCCTGCACACCACACCCATCCTTAATCTCCAAGTAGAGGTAGAGATAGACAAAGTGGGAGACTACAGGTCAAGCATAAGAATAACATTGCACGTGAAGAATATTTTTCCCCCCGTCTTCATATACTCTCCCCCTACCCTCCACCTCTGCATGTTCTACTTAATACATTCTGCCTACTAATTTCTAAGATCCTTGTAGAAAAAAATTACAAAAGTGTTTGCTGTAGAAAAAGTAGTTTCTTAGTAAAGCAATTTCATTTTTTAAGGCTGACTGCCTGATGATGAAACAAGGTTAGCAGGTAGGAGTCCCAACATTTTACCTCACTGAATTCTTTTAGTAAGGTATCAAGGCATAAAGAGCTCTGAACACAGTCAAGGAGTGCTGAGGAAGGAGTGCACCTCTGCCCCTTGCTTAGGCTTCTAAAGCAGCCAGTCCCACACCATCTGCATGTTCTCTTTCTCACTCCTTGACTTATTCCATATTTCTGCTGCTGCTTTTTCTGTTTTTAAGCTAGGGTCGAAGAGGACATACCAGGGGAGATGTTTAATGGATCACCTGTGACCCAGACTTGAAGGGTATGAAGCCAGTCAGGCTCCTACCAGGGGTAGAGCCTTACATCTTATTTTAGTACATTGACTTATTCTGAGTTTACCATGTGCCCTTTAAATAACTGGCCTCGGACTCAGATGGTTTGTTGTACCTGGTAGTTCAACTGCTGTGTTTTACTAGCAATTAAAAACAAATGGCTTGAAAATAAGTATGTCCTATTCATATCTGATGAGATACGTGTTTCCAACAGAAACTGGTAGGTCCCAGGCCCAGCTTTTTGGACAGATTATTCCGATTTTATTTGATTGGCAATGATTGGCAGTTGAAGAGTAGAGCAAGAGATTTGAACTACCAATGTCTGTTTCCCACTCTCCCTATTTCTAACTGCACATAGTATCTTTTAGTGATGAGGAGAGCTTTGAGGACAGTCCTCCATGAGTGCCAATGAAATGAAAAAGTCCTTGAGAAAGTTTTGCCTTTAAGAGCTCAGAGATTTTGGGGGCTGCAAAAAGCCCCTTCCCATTCCCTCAACTGATAGGCTGCTGCTTTAGATTCCCTTTTTTCTTTATACAGTGTTGTTCTGTGCATCAGGCCACTGTGCTTCAGAAGCAGCTCTGCCAGAGCCTGTACAATGCTTGTCAGCCACTCCCATCTATTCCTGGGTTAACATCTTTTACACTGAAAACTCTTCAACACATTTTAAAACTAGATATCCAGGGGCGCCTGGGTGGCTCAGTTGGTTAGGTGTCTGCCTTCTGCTCCGCTCATGATCCCAGACTCCTGGGATCGAGCCCCGCAACGGGCTCCCTACGCAGCGGGGAGCCTGCTTCTCCCTCTGCCTGCCGCTCCCCCTGCTTGTGCTTTCTCTCTCTCAGATAAATTAAAAAATAATAAATAAAACTAGATATCCAGAGGAGAATAAGGCTCCAGTCATTTGTCCAGTGGTCAAGTCTTGATGGGGCACACGTCTCATCTCAGGGTTTTCAATGTTTAGTGTGTGTATCTCACTCACCTGAGAGCTCTAAGAAATCCTGACTCCATCCTCAGGTGGGTCTGGTGAGGGAAATTTTTCTAAAGCTTCCTAGGCGATTCTGTGTGCCATTTGGATTGGTAACTAGTGGCTGATAGTCTTATAGTCTTTTTTTTTTTTTTTTCTTTTTTGAAGGTAGAATCGCTCTGTTTTATTCACTGCTGTATCAACGCAAACTTTGGCACAAAGCAGACACTGAGTACTTATTTTTTGAATGAACCCCATCTTACAGATAAGGCAACTGAGGCTCAGAGAAGTTTAGATCGCACAGATGGCAACGCTGGTCATTTTTCCAATACCACATCTTACCACTTTACCAGGAAGTGTTCAGGTTGCTTTCTGTCACAGGTTGGATATTGAGGTTGCAGTGCTGATATCTAAAGGTCAAAATTTGCTCTGTGCGAGTCAAGCCCAACCCTGCTTGAGCTGGCAATTCTGCTGAGGGAATCCGCTTTTGCAGTTAACCCCAGGTCCCGCCCGCCTTGGGTGGGGCCAGGGGTTGGAGTGCGCGTCAGGAGCAGCTGGGTCGCCGGCCGCCTCGCGCCTCTGCGCCTGCGCACGGCGCCGAGGTACGGGGTCGGGCTCAGAAATGGCGGCCTCCATGTTCTACAGCCGGTTATTGGCCACAGCCGCCCTTAGGAGCCGCGGGTCCCGGCCGGCGCTGCGGGCCGCCGCCCAGGTATTGCGGCCCAGCCCGCTCTCGCTTCGAGGGTCGGCAGGAGAAAGGGCGAGGTGGGAGACCTGGCTCCTGTGGGCGAGGTTTGAGGGGATGTGAGGCCCGGCTCGGGGTCATTTCGCAATAGGTGACATGGGGGTGCCCAGTCGGGCCCGCGGGCGCTTGCCCTGGGGTGCTGCCCGCTGTGACTGCGAGCGGGCCCATGTTTGCGTCGCTCTGCTCTGGTCCTCAGCCCGCGAGGAGCCCGGCCATCCGCTGCGGCTGCTCTCTCAGTTTCTGAGGGGCGGCGGGGAGGCGGGTGAGGGGCGCTTCTAAGTGGAGGTGAGGGGGCCTGGGCAGTTTGTGCTGCTTTTTCCGCACCCCGCGCGGTGGGCAGAGGCATCCGTGGCCCTTCTTTGGGGAGGGGGAAGATGCCCTTCAGATGTACTTTTATGTCCCTTGGGAGCTGTCATAGGTGGGAATGTTTTCACAGGACCAGCTTGCTGACCGGCCTCTTTTGTGACGAGGCAGGGAAGTTTCCCACCTCCTCCCCCGTGTAGTTGTTTTCTGTTTGTCAGTTTACCAGCTGGGGAAGTAAGACAGTTACCTTTTGGATCACTTCATTTCTGGGTAGAGTATAGCATAATAATCACAAGTTTTTGTTTGTCTGTTTTAATTTTTTGTTTTGGAGTGTTTACCGTGTGCCAGGTACTGAGCCAGGCATTTTACTTGTAGTTTCTTGTTAGGCTTTCCAGCAGCACTGTAAGGGCTTCATTAATATCCTCCTCATTGATGAAGAAACTGGCTTAGAGAGCAAGTAATTTGGGCTCCGTCACAAAGCAGGTAGGGTTAAAGCTAAGGCTTAATTCCAGAACTGTCTGGCTCCAAAGCCTGTGTGTTTGAGTCTGCTCTTCAATTTTTTCCAGAAGACTTGGCCTGTTCTTTCCAGCGTCGACACCAAGAAACTTGTGAAAGGGCATGATAGGCTTCATAAGTCAATTCCAGAGTTTTCGATTATGTTCTGAAATTAACTCCTTAGACATGATAAAAATGAATTGATTTAAACTTTTTTTTTCTTTATTCTCTAAACCTGGAGGCAGTGAATTACATGAGTATGCTTCTTAATAGGAGAAGTGATTTTTTTTGGTCTTGAACTTCCTTTTCAGGAGTCTTAAAGAGTGCTGTCTTTCCTTCCTAGGAAACTTGTTCAAGGTCACACAGTGAGTTTAGCAAATACTCTTAAACATTTTGTTTAGTTCTATGACCCTCCTAGTTTCTCTCTATCTTTTGTCCAGTGTATATCTGATAAAATAGTTCAGGTTGTGAGCAGATGAACTAATTTTAAATATTTTCTCAGTTGTGAATCACATTCCCCAGTAACTACATTTTCCCACTTTTGAATTAATATGATTTAAATTAGGTGAATGATTAAATGGGTGGTGGTATAGGGATTTGGCCAGGAATTGGTGGCCTTTTGGCAGTAGGAATCTTCTAAGTGATAATGTGGAGAAAGACAAAGACTTCAATGTGGGAATCCTTGTGATTCTTCAGGAATATTTTTTACCAGGGTAATTAAAAAAACTGATATTTCAAGTCATAACTTCTAGAGGTGCAAGGAAAGGATTATCAACACTTCAGATACTAAAAAACCTTTAAGGAGGTATAAAAGCTAGCAGCATTACCTTATGAGTACTACTATTCTTTGTGAATATAGATATTTGAAAGAAACTGTAAAAATATACTCAGAGCTTTGTGTCATTGGTTTACCTTGAACTTTTTTTGGAAAAATTTCAAACTGATAGAATGTTCCAGCAATAGTACAGTGAGGACATATATTGCTTTCACCTATATTTAACATTTTGCCACATTTTCTTTATCTTTAAAAAATTACATTCATTTGCATATATGTGTTTATGTATGTATAAAATTACATTCATTTATTTTTGCTCAACCATTTAAGAGTAGGTGGCAGGTATTGGCACTTTATCCCTACATAATATTTTACCACACGCCTTTTAAAGATTTTATTTATTTATTTGTGTGAGAGAGAATGAGAGAGAGCACCTGAGAGGGGGGAGGGTCAGAGGGAGAAGCAGACTCCCTGCCGAGCAGGGAGCCCGATGCGGGACTCGATCCAGGGACTCCGGGATCATGACCTGAGCCGAAGGCAGTCGCTTAACCAACTGAGCCACCCAGGCGCCCACCACACGCCTTTTAAACATAAGGACATTCTCCTAAATAACCACAACATAGTTATCATATTTAGGAAATTTGTAATTATCATACTTTGGAAATTTAGATTTAGATTTCCCCAGTTGTTCTCAAATGTCCTTTATAGATAGTAGTTTATTTATTGATTTTTTTCAAAGATAGATTTATTTATTTGTGAGAGAGCACCTGTGAGTGGGGGGAGGGGCAGGGGGAGAGGGAGAGGGAGAGGGGAAGGGGTCTTCCAGCTGAGCCTGGAGCCTGCTGGGGGCTCCATCTCACCATGAGATCCTGACCTGAGCTGAAGCCAAGAACCGGGTGCTTAACTGACTGAGCTACTCAGGAGCCCCAAGTTTTTTTATTTTCAAACTGGGATCAGGCCTCCGTAGTATTTTTTCTAGTCTTTCCCCTAATTAGGTGCTGCGTAATGACTCTGAATGCTCTTATTTGTGTTGTAGGTGTTCATTTACATGCTCATTTACATTAAATGAATTCTGTGGCTGAGACCAAGTTGGTTTTATCCTTTTAGCATCCCTAGCACAGTGTCTGGTATATAGGCATTCAAAAAATGTTTGAGTGTATAACTATTTTTACCAAGCTCTGCTAGGTATTCCCCTTCCCCCCTTATTTTTATTGTTATTTTGAGGTATAATTTATATAAAGTGTACAACTTTGAGTGGGTAGCTAGATTAATTTTTATGTATGTATACATTTGTGTAGCCACCATTCAGATCAAGATATGTAATACTTTCAGCCCTCAGAAGCACCCATATCCTCTCTCCTTATTAGTACTCCCCAACAGAAGGTGACCACTAGTTCTGGCTGACTTCTATCACTAATTTTGACTGGTTTTGAACTATATAAAAAGTATGTATTCTTGTGTTTGGTTTCTTTTCCTCAAAATTATGTTTTGAGATTAATCCATTGAGCAACAGGTATTTTTAAAAAATTGCTCTGTAATATCCTGGTATATGAATATGCCATATTTTATTCTGTTGATGGGAGATTGGGTTATTTTCACTTTTTATTTATTATGAATAAGCCTGTTATGCATATTCTTATATATATGCCTTTTGGTAGACGAAGCACTCATTTCTGTTCGGTATATACCCAGGAATGGGATTTCAGAAAGTAGATGTGTACTGAATGGTTTGGGATATTGCTGGTTTTTAATATTGAAGTGACACTAAATCAGGGAGTTGAGTTACTCTGGGGAAATGGTCTTCAGGATTTTAGCTTACCAGATGAATCCAATAAGTTGTTACTAGGTGTGACTGACTTTTTAGACTTGTGTTTCTCAAACTGTAGGGTGCTTAAGAATCAGGTGAATGACTTGTTATGAATGCAGATTTCCTGAGGCCCATTCCAGAGATTCTGATTTTGTAAATGAGAGTGGGGCCCCAGAATCTGCATTTTTAGACACATCCCAGGTAATTTTGATGCAGATGGCTCATGAACCCCCTTCAAGAAAGACTGTTTAATAAAGCAATAGTTGATAGTCCAGCACTGCACATTTCCAACCCTCTTAACTGTCTGTAACATGGACTATTAGTAAATGGTTTCCAATATTTTATATTAAAAAGAAATAGACTGTATATATGATCCCTTTAAATTCAATTCTTATGCTATTGTGTGTTTCATATGAGCTGTGTTTCAGTATTCTGCATTCCTGTATAGAGAATGGAAATGTATGGCTAATACTTAAATGTGTAATTTCAGTTCGTTCTTCCAGGGCTTTCATAGCACTTAATTTGTTCTACATATTGTCATATAAAGTTGATAGGATTGAGGAATTTGGATGATATTTGCGGGCTATGAAATAGAGAGTTTCATTGAAGAAGTCAACTGGAAAGTGGTATCTGGATCAACACCTGTGGGGGAGTGAAGGAAGGAGGATTGAGTAGAGGGAGAAGTAGAAATGTGGTACAGTTGCAGTAGGAACCTTTGCCTTTCCTGTGGGATATCTGGAACTAAGATGGTCCTTCAGAATTATCCCAAATTGGGGTGAGGTGCTGGGACTTCATATCCTTACCTTAACCCCCATTGACCAGTCATTGGATGCAGGCTGACAATGGGAAGGTGTGACTTGGGCAAAGAAGCCAATGAGAGGACTCAGCTGAGAGCTGTCAGTAGCCAGCACTCCCAGCAGCTGGGCTATGAAAGGGGAATCTGAGTAGCACACCACAGTGATCACTAGAAACCAGGGTTTTGAGTCTTGTGTGTATGAAAGAGTAATAACTATCACTCAACTAGGTACCACATATCTAGTGCCAAGCTATTTGTTTGGTGCTGGAAGAATGATGGAGAGAAGAAAGTTGGGAAGGATTTTTGGTTTATTGGAAAGGATGAGGTTGGTTTTAGATCTGCTGAATTTGGCATTGAGGTAGAAATGCTCTGTAGGTCATTAGGGATATGGTAGTGGAGTCAAATAAAAGATAAGACCAGACATGATGAGAAAATAGTTGAAACTACAAGGGTAACATTTGGTATTTAGCTGGTAGGTTAGCTCTTAGGTTATAATTTAGGTACTCTGAATATTATTCTTTGATGATTTAATGTAACGGTTTTATTATAGTTATGAAGAACCAAGTACTGTATATAAAAAAGTATTTTGGGAAGGTATTTTTAATAAGTTCCAAATTACCGTCATATATAATATGTCCCCAATTTCTTTAGGTTCTGGGAAGTTCTGGACTTTTTAACAACCATGGACTCCAAATACAGCAGCAGCAAAAAAGGAGTCTCTCACTACATGAATACATGAGTATGGAATTGTTGCAAGAAGCTGGTGTCTCCATTCCCAAAGGACATGTGGCAAAATCACCAGATGAAGCTTATGCAGTTGCCAAAAAATTAGGTACTAACTTAAGAAAAACTTAAGCCACTTTGACATGGGCACTTCTGATAAGATGTGAACTTTACTTATAGTTTATAACAGCTTATAGGTTTTATTTTATTTTTTAAAAAATGAATTTTATTAATTTAAAAGAGAAGGTGGAACTTTGATTGTTGACATTCTAAAATTATTATGAGATTATTATGAGCTCCCATAGAGCTAGTAACTTAAGAACCAATTATATTGGAATTAGGAAGCCTTTAAAGTCCTGTTTTTAGTTGGAATATAATTATGGGGAAGGAAGATCTGTTTAATATTCTGAAGCTTAAAAGACTGGTGTCTGTGATGATTCTTCAAGGAAGTAATGAAGAAAATCTTAGCTGTTTATGTGGTTGTAAAGAGGTCTAATATTCCTCCCCCGACTTTTTTTTGACAGGAAAAGTATGGAACCAAGGTGGTGGGAGGGAGGGGAGAAGCTGAGTCCTAGACTGTAAGCTCCATGAGAGCAGGGTTTCTTTGTCTTATTTTGTCCAGTGATACCTCCTAAACTCTTAGAAGAATACCTGGCACTTAGGTAATCAGTAACTATTGATATTTGTTAAATGAATTAAGTACTTGCCCATGTTTATTAGTAGATTCTTTTATTGATAACAGAAAACTTAATAGCTTTTGTTAATTTATATTAATCTCTTATTTAAAAAATATTGACTTTAGAAGATATCCTTCACTTTACATTTTTAATGATTTAATATGAGGCCATAATAACAAGTAATTTACTAGCTATACACTGCATTTTATTTTTAGCAGTATTTAAAATCCCACCAATTTTATGTAGATTAGCACAGTCTGTTGTATGTATACTTGATTAATAAGGCTTTGAATGTGCTTTGGGGAAGACTTTGCTTTTATTAGTATTTTAAGAAGGCAATGGAGCATTTAAAAATGTTTAAAATTTTTAAAGTTTTACTCTCATTTTGTATTTACTTGTTTCTAGAATGAGTTTTTCTTTTAAAAGTAAGGGCATGTACAAGTTCAGAAATATGTCATATAAGTTATGTTTTTGAATGAGGTGTTGACTTGGAAGCATGATTTTTCATTGACAGTTTAATTTTTTGTTAGAAAAAAATCTTTTTATTCAGATTATAAGCAAACTTCTTTTTATTCATTGAAAGCCTTGTGTAAATTGATACTAATTTTGGTGAAATTTTTGTTAATTAATGGTGACCTGTAGCTTGAACTTGTGCATGGTAAAATATGTGCCTCATTTTTATCTTCAAAACACTGTATATTAGAGGCTCTTAAAGGTCAAGTTTAAAGAAAACTTGTGATTGTACTTTGTATTTCTGTAGTATTTCTTGTAAAGGCTACTTTTTAATAACTCTTCCCTTGAGATTTGATCTTATTTATATGACCTAAACTTTAATTTCTAAAGAAGAGTCAGCTAAGTAGAAGGGAAAAGTGGAAATGCAATTGAGAAAGTATAAGGTTTTCTTACTCTACTGTTCTGTCCTTAAGAATGAAATTTAGACCCTTGACTTTGTTCTTTTATTTTTGTTAGTCTAATCTCTTGAGTGATGATTTTTTGTTTGTTTACCAATTCTTTCCTTTGTAATAATGCTGAAGCTTAAAATGTTTTTCATGCCAGTGTTAGTAAGGCCTGATTTATATTTAATGAAGTTGGTAAAAACTATTTTTTTCTATTTCCAAATTATTATAATTGTTTTTTCTGTATTTTCCATATATTTACTCATTTAGTCAAAATTCATTGTTTTGTCAAAAAAAATCTGTAGGAACTCTTTCATAAAACACATAGGATTTATTTGGATGCCAGTTTCTTGATTTCTTTATTCCTTATAAACTTTAATGATGCTTAAATGATTAAAAGAAGAAAGAATAGTTAACATGTGCAGGGTATACTCTAATTATGAGTATTTCTGGGAAGGCCTCTGGGACCAGGACTTCTATGAAGTAAGGAGCAGGTAGGCAGCTCTGATTTTGAGCCCTTTAGAACAGAAGGTATTTTATTCATCTAGAAAGTATGTTTTTGTTAAATAACACTGCAGATGATGATTATAGTATGGAAGTGAGATTAGTGACTAAGGAGGTCTTTTAAATTTAGAGAATCAGAAATGCTACTTTTAAAAGGTATATTTAGTAACTACTATGAAGATGTTGAGGACAGTTCTGTCTTTTGTTGGGAGTCATTAATGTCAGAAGATGTTGATATTTAATGTCAGAAGATGTTGATTATAGGATCTAATTGCACAAGGTATGGTATAAGGTGCCTTAGAAATACACCTGGTTCTGTCCATCTAGCTAGCAATTCCCAATGCTGATTTTGGCTTCTTTGCTTCTTGAGTTATTGAACAACTCACAAAGTATTAATTCCCATTTATTAAAACTCTTACATCACCAACTGATATAGTGAGATATAAATGCTTTACAGGTGGGTCAAACCTGCTTCCCCTCAGTTCTGTGAGTTAGCATGGGGACTGGGGCCGCTGAGCCTTACAGCTGGTGATGACTCCTGAAATAGCCCTGGCCTCTTTCCCCAGTATTCCCTACAAATTCTTTAATTTTCTGTGTATATCATGATGTGAAAAAAGTTGGAAACACTATTCTGGAGGCTAGTTTTGCCTGTTGTGAATAACTGAAGTTAGGGATGGAAGAATGGTTGTGAAGAAATATAGTTTCTTTTCCATTGTGTGTGTGTGTGTGTGTTTTTTTTTTAAATAGACTGGTTTTCTCATATCCATTTTTAAAAAGATTTATTTATCTTGAGAGAGAGAGATTGAGAGCATGTGCCAGGGGTAGGGGCAGAGAGAGAGAATCTCAAGCAGATTCCCGCTGAGCACAGAGCCTGATCCCAGGACCCTGAGATCATGACCTGAGCGAAAATCAAGAGTCAGACACCTAACCAGCTAAGCCACCCAGGCTCCCCTTCTCATATCCATTTTTATTTTATTTTTTACTTATTTTATTTATATTTTGGGAAAGATACATTTATTTGTTTGTCAGAGAGAGAGAGTGCACGCGAGCGCACACACAGGCAGGGGCAAGAGCAGGCAAAGGGAGAAGCAGGCTCCTCGCTGAGCAAGGAGCCAGATGGAGGACTCAGTCCCAGGACTCTGGAATCAACTTGAGCTGAAGGTAAACACTTAACCAACTGAGCCACCCAGGTGTCCCCTCATATCTGTTTTTAATGATAGGTCTTTAGTAGACAGCTCATTAATTTCATGATTCTGTATTGCCAAAAATAGTATCTTTTAGGCTTGGGAAGTTTCTCCCATTTTTGTTTAATTTTCGGAGGAACTATAAAAGCTGTGCTTCATAGAATTTTAAAAGGGAAACCCTAGTACAAGTTCAGATACAAATACATCTTAGTTCCTCTATTACCCTAAATAGAATTGCATCTGTAATGGCTTTCCATGTTTGAAATTATACACAATGTAATCATTTTGCTGCTTGAAAATTGTTCAACCTAGTAAAATTTAGGTCTGTCTTTTTTGCATATTTTGTTGACCCTTTTTTTTTTAGAGTAGACTATAATTGCCAAATTCTAAATTTCATTAATAATAATACTTATATCTGCTATGTATTTTTTAATTGCTTAAAACATAAACTTATGTTTTATGAGGTTATAAGTTTGAAATGGGTCTTAAGTCCCATCTTTTTTTTTCTTTAATTTTGACTGCCTCCATCCATTTTTCCTATCTCCCACCCCCTGCCTCTGGCAGCCACCAGTCTGTTCTCTGTATCTATGAGCTTAATTGTTTTGTTTTGTTTTGTTTTCCAATTCCATATATAAGATTCCGTTCATATGGAATATGTCTTTCTCTGGCTTACTTCACTTAGCCCTTAGGTCCATCCATGTTGTTGCAAATGGTAAAATTTCATTCTTTTTTTGTGGCTGAATACACACACACACGTACACACACGTGCATATACCATAATTTCTTTACCCATTCATCCATCGATGGATACTTAGGTTGTTTCCGTATCTTGGTATTGTTAATGTAAATACTGTAAATAGTGCTGCAATAAACATGGGGTACATATGTTTTTTTCAAGTTAGTGTTTTCTTCAGATAAATACCCATAAGTGGAATTGCTGGATCATATAGTAGTTCTATTTTAATTTTTTTGAGGAACCTCTTTACTCTTTTCCACAGGAGCTGCACCAATTTATATTCCCATCAGGAGTGCATGAGTGTTCCCTTTTCTTCACATCCTCACCAACACTTGTTATTCCTTGTCTTTTTGATAATAGCCATTGTAGCAGGTGTGAGATAATACCTCATTCTGGCTTTGATTTGGATTTCCCTGATGAATAGTGATTTTGAACATATTTTTATATATAGTAGCCATCTGTGTATCTTTGGAAAAATGTCTGTTCACATCTTCTGCCTGTTGTTTAATCACATTTCTTTTTCCACAGTTGAGTTCTCTATATGTTTTGGATATTAACTCTTTGCCAGATATATGATTTGCAGGTATTTTCTCCCGTTCAGTAGGTTGCTGTTTTACTTTGTTGATGATTTCCTTTGGTATGCAGACGTGTTTTAATTTGATATAGTCTCACTTACTTATTTTTGCTTTTGTTGTATTTACTTTTGGTGTCAGATTGAAAACATCATCACCAAGACCTATGTCAAAGAGCTTGCCACCTATATTTTCTTCTAGGAGTTTTATGGTATTTTAGGGCTTATGTTCAAGTTTTTAATGCACTTCAAGTTAATTTTTTTTTTAAAGATTTTATTTATTTATTTGAGAGAGAGAGAGCACAAGAGGGGGTAGGGTTAGAGGGAGAAGCAGACTCCCTGCCGAGCAGGGAGCCGGATGCAGTACTCCATCCCAGGACTCCAGGATCATGACCTGAGCTGAAGGCAGTCGCTTAACCAACTGAGCCACCCAGGTGCCCCAAGTTAATTTTTGTGTATGGTGTTAGATGGTGGTTCAGTTTCATGCTTTTGTACATGGTTGTCCAGTTTTCTCAACACCATTTATTTTATTATTTAAAAACTTTTTAAAGATTTATTTTTAGAGAGCAAGCGAGCAAGCGTGGGGCTGAGGGAGAGAGGGAGAGGGAGAATTCCAAGCAGACTCCCTGTTGAGTGTGGAGCCCAACACGGGGCTTGATCCCAGGACCCTGAGATCATGACCTAAGCTGAAATAAGAGTCGGACGCTTAACTGACTGAGCCATCCAGGTGCCCCATCTCAACACCATTTATTGAAGAGACTGTCCTTTCTCCATTGTATATTCTTGGCTCCTTTTTGATAAATTAATTGACCATGTATATATGGATTTATTTCTGGGCTATTTAGTTGTGTCAGTAGTATACTGTTTTGATTATTGCAGCTTTGTAATATAGTTTGAAATCTGGGAGAGTGAAATCCAGCTTTTTTCTTCTTTTGCAAGATTGCATGGGCTACTTGGGGTTGTTTTTGTGGTTTCATACTAGTTTTAGGATTGTTTGTTCTATTTCTGTGAAAAATGCCATTGGAATTTTGATAGGGATTGCATTGAATCTGTAGATTGCTATGGGTAGTATGGACATTTTAACTGTATTATTCCAATCTATAAGTATGGAATATCTTTCCATTTATTTTTGTCTTCTTCAGTTTCTTTAATCAATGCCTTACAGTTCAGTATACAGGTCTTTTACCTCCTTGGTTAAATTTATCCATAGGTATTTTATTCTTTTGATGCAGTTGTAGATGAGATTTTTTTTTTAATTTCTGTGATAGTTCATGATTAATGTATAGAAATGTAATTGACTTTTGTGTATTGATTTTGTGTCCTGCAGTATTGGTGAATTCATTTATTCTAATAGTTTTTTGATGGGATCTTTAGGGTTTTCTATATATAATACCATGTCATATGCAAATAGTGACAGTTTTACTTCTTCCTTCCTTTTATTTCTTTTTCTTGCCTGATATAGCTAGGACTCCCAACACTGTGTTAAAGTGGCAAGAGTGGGCATCCTTCTCTTGTTGCTCATCTTAGAGGCAAAGCTTTCAACTTTTCACTGTTGTGTTGGAAATTAGCTGTGGGCTTGTCATATATGGCCTTTATTATGTTGAGGTATGTTCCTTCTGTACCTGCCTCGTTGAGGTTTTTACATAAATGGATGTTGAATTTTGTCAAATGCATTTTTTGCATCTGTTGAGATGATCATATGTTTTTTACCCTTCATTTTATTGGTATAGTGACTGACTTGTGGATATTGAACCAGCGTTTCATCCCTGGAATAAATCCCCGTTGATGGTATATGATTCTTTTAATGTATTGTTGTATTCAGTTTGCTAATAATTTTTTTTTAATGTTTTATTTATTTATTCATGAAAGTCAGAGAGAGAGAGAGAGGCAGAGGCAGAGGGAGAAGCAGGCTCCCTGCCTAGCAGGGAGCCCGATGCGGGACTCGATCCCAGGACCCTGGGATCATGACCTGAGCCGAAGGTAGATGCTTAACCATCTGAGCCACCCAGGCGCCCCTGCTAATAATTTTTTTGAGGATTTTTGCATCTATGTTCATTAGGGATATTGGCCCGAAATTTTCTTTCCTTGTGGTATCCTTGTCTGGTTTTGGTATTGGGGTAATTCTGGCCTTGTAAAATGAATTGCAGGTGTTCTACCTCTTTTATTTTTTGGAAGAGTTTTAAAGGATTGGTATTAATTCTTTTTTTAATTCACCAGTAAGCCATCTGGTTCTGGACCTTCATTTTTTGGGAGGATTTTGATTACTGATTCAATTTCCTTATTAGTAATCTGTTCATATTTTGTTTCTTCATGATCCAGTCTTGGTAGGTTGTATGTTTCTAGGAATTATTTCTTCTGCTTGTCCGGTATGTTGTCATGTAATTGATCATAATAGTTTCTTATCCTTTGTATTTCTGAGTTTTCAGTTGTAGTATCTCATCTTTTTGTGTCTGATTTTATGAATCCACTCTTTTTATTTTCTTGGTGAGTCTAGCTGAAGGTTTGTCCATATTGTTCATCTTTTTGAAGAAGCAGCTCTTACTTTCATTGATCTTTTCCATTGTCTATTTAGTCTCTCTTATTTATGTTCTGACCTTTGTTATTTCCTTCCTTCTACTAACTTTGAGCTTTGTTCTTTCTTAGTTCCTTGAGGTGCAAAGTTAATTTGATACTTTTCTTGTTTCTTGAGATAGGCTTTTATTACTGTGAATTCTTAGACTGCTTTTGCTGATCCCATAAATTTTGGTATATTTCCATTTTGTTTGTCTCGATGTATTTTTTTATTTCTGTTTTGATTTTTTCCTTGACCCATTGATAGCATGTTTTTTAATCTCCGCATGTTTGTGAATTTTCCAGGTTTCTTCCTTTAATTGATTTCTGGTTTCATACCATTGTGATTGGAAAAGATGCTTGATGTGATTTCAGTCCTCTTAAATTTATTAAGACTTGTTTTGAGGTTTGCCATGTGATCTATCCTGGAGTATGTTCCATGTGCCCTTGAGAAGAATATGTATTGTTGCTTTTGGATGGAATGTTGTATATATATATTAAGACCATGGTCGAATACATTGTTTAAGGGCTGTGTTTGCTTATTGATTTTCTGCCTGGGTGATCTACTGATTGATACACGTGGGTATTGAAATCCCCTACTATTAATTGTATTGCTGTCTATTTCCCCCTTTATGTCTGTTAATGTTTGCTTTATATATTTAGGTGCTTTTATGTTGGATGCATAAATATTTATCAATGATACATCCTCTTGTTGGATTGCCCCTTTATCATTATGTAACACCCTACTTTGTCTCTTGTTATAGTCTTTGTTATAAAGTTGATTTTGTCTGATATATGTATAGCTACCCCAGCTTTCTTTTGGTTTCCATTTGCATGCAGTATCTTTGTTCATCCTTTCAGTTTCAGTTAGTGTCCTTACATCTAAAGGGAGTTTCTTAGAGGCAGCATAGATTAGTCTGTTTTTTTATT
Organism: Neomonachus schauinslandi; assembly: GCF_002201575.2. Taxonomy (NCBI): domain Eukaryota; kingdom Metazoa; phylum Chordata; class Mammalia; order Carnivora; family Phocidae; genus Neomonachus; species Neomonachus schauinslandi. The sequence goes on along the minus strand of NC_058405.1, from coordinate 57,777,733 downwards.
TATTCAGCCATTCTGTGTCTTAGTCCTAATGTTTAGGATTCTAGTATAATTAAGGTGGAATTTTTGTCTGGTTGAATAAATATGTGCAAAGGTTGCCAGTTAATGAATAATCGCCTGGAGGGAGATTTGTAATGGCATAAAATAGGACTTTGCCTTCTTTTTTCTTCTTCCCAGTGTTTTATTAGATGACTGTATATGAAGAATGCTTAAGACATTTGTGAATAACTAAAGCTAGGAGGGATAGTGACTGTATTTTAAAGACAACCCTGGAATCCATAAAAGATCTTGTCTGACTAGAGCAAAGGGCCAAATCTAATAAGACTGTAAGCTCTCTAAGAGCAGGGTAGGTCTCTGTTGCTCATTGGTGTATCTATGGCTCTAGCGGTAACTGGTATATAGATGTAATTGTTGAATGAATTAATGGAATTGAATAAAATCTTTGTATCAATCAGTTGTCCTCAGATTTCTCTTGTAATCCCTCTTGTCTTGATGAGACTGTATTCATTAAATTTTTTTGGCTTTTCTTTTGTTGTGAAGGGCTTTTTTAGAAGGAACTTTTGAGGAATCATCTCTGCCCTTAAGGAATTTATATTCCTAAAGAAAGGAAATTGACATTTTGTGGAGGAAGAGACTTCTGTCTTGTAAAATATTTTTGAAAAACTAGAACTTTACTACTCTAATAGGTCAGTTTTTTAAGTTCTCAGTTTACTATGTTAGGAATGTTTGAATTTAGCCCAGCAAAGCACCAGTTTAACTATTGGCCATTTTTACATTATACTTACACTGTTGGGTTTACATTTATCCTCTTTGGATATGAATGAATATTTCTAAAGTACTGGAAAAACCAGGTAACCAGAAACAGGTAAAATGACTAGTGTCTGCTCCTTTAAGTTTGGGCGTGAACTCTGTAATTTGCCATTGTCCCAAAGGCTACCTGTTTTCTTTCCAATAAGAAAATTATTGTTTTAAGGAAATTTCTTACGTTTTCTCTAATCTTCATCTAATATTAGTTGTTTTTACCTGAATGGTGGGGACTGTGGCAGATAGAAAAGGGTCTATCTTGTGTAAACCAGGCACTTCTAAACAGCTTTAGTTGCAGGGCCCAGTATTTCCAGTTCTGAGTTTTTAAAAGAGCAGTGGAAAATCAAGATATGCAAGAATTCTTTCCATCTTTAAATGTTCTTTTATTCAACATTCAGAAAATATATGCTAGGAATGCTCCCAAGAGCTTGAGAACATCAATGAACACAACAAAGATTCTGCCCTTCTGAAGCTTGTATTCGAGCAAACAATGAATGGTAAACATGAGAAAATTATATATTATGTTTGAAGGTGAGGAATTCTATGGAAAAAAGGCAGGGTAAGGAGGGGAGGATTGGTCCCAGGTGGGCAGGTTGTACTACTAAGTAGAATGATAAGGGTAAGCCTCATGGACAATGAGATATAAGAAGAAAAACTTGAAGGGAATGCGGGCCTTTCTCAAATGGATACAGGTGTCTTCTGGTATCCGAAAGTAGAGCATTCTTGTGAAACCTTTTGTAAGCCAAAATGGTATAAAGTGAAAGCAGTTAGCATTAATTATAAGGAGAAATTTTCAAGTGTTCCCAGAGCCAGTAAATGACCCTTCCTAGGCTAAAGCACAGATGCTCACAGGCACGGTTCAAAGTTTTGGTGGCTGGATGCTGAGAATAGTTCCTGGGTAAGGAGCTTGGCCACTCTTGCTGCTTGGGGTGTGTGCTACCTCTCTAATGGCTCTCCTCAAAATCAACACTGAATGCTGTTTTTTGCAAAAGCGAAAATCACTTTCGGATTTCTTTCAATTAGTGAAAACAAGTAACCGATGTAGGTCTTCTGTAAAAGCGAAGTGGGTGTAATGCAAACTTTTGAAAAGCAGGGGTTTCCTGTACCTGATGAAGAGTATTCCAGGCGGAGGGAGCATTAGAGCCAAATCCTGACGGCAGAAGCATGCTGGGAACAGTGGAGACTAGTGGAGCTGGAGTGGAGTGAACGATGAGGAGGTCATAGGAGATACAAATAGTAAGGGTACTGGGGAGTCGGATAGGTCCTTGTAGGTCATTGTAAGGAGTGTGACTTTTACTTTGAGTAAAATGGGCATTCACTGTAAGGTTTTAAATAGAGGAGTGATGTGCTCACTTTGCTGCTTTGAGAGTACTCTTTCAGGGACGAGTGTAATCTAGGTGAGAGAGAATGGTGGGTTCAAACCAGGTGATGAAGAGTGGTCAAGATTCTGGATAAATTTTAAAGATGAGTATGGGGTGTGAGAAAGATGGTTTTTTTAAAACACTTCCTTGACTGACTCACAGGGCCATCTTCTAACTTCTAAATGTAGGCTCATTTACATCATTAATTTTCTAAACATTCTTTTTAAATAATTGTTTAGGTGTAAACTTTAGGTCATTTCTTCCTGGTTTTATCAGAAACTGCATTTGTTACCTCTTTGATTTTGTTGGGTTATCTGATTAGGTGGGAGTCCCCGTATTCTGCATGGTGTGTACATGGATTGGTAGTTATATACCAGGGACTGCTTTGGGCTTGTAACCAGTAAGAATAAGATTATTATTTTGCCATAATGTAATACAAGTGTTGCACTGCTAGTATAGGCAAAATGCTGTAAGAGGCAAAATGAGATTCTGAAATTCTGCTTGTCTGGGGAGACAGAGAATACCCTCTAAGAGGAATAGCCCTGGACCATGAATGATGAGGGGTACCCAGGCTAACCAGCTGGTTTGCTGATTTTCTTCAGCGCATTAGAAAGAGGAAGATAGAAGAGAGATCAGTCTACCTGTTAAAGAAGAAAAATTCAGAATATTTATTTTAAAAATTTCACTTAAAATTTTTTTAAAAGTACTATAAAAAATTAAAAATTTAAGACTTATAACATCCCTGAATCTTCTGATAAATATAGCTTAACTCCTGATAATATTCCTCATAACAGTATAGCTCAAGAAAGTGTATCAACAGGTCTTTCTGTTAGTGGAACAATGTAAGTTGGTATGAGTACTGGCAGTTTCTCCTGAAGTTATGATGTATTTCTGCTCAGAGTAGCTTTTTTAACTCAAATTTTCACAGGATAGCAATTTTACATGTGAATAGAAAGGTAGGGAAATGTTGGGAAGACATTTGAGTCTCAATTTTTGTACTTTTAATACCTTCCAAAGCACTAGATATTTAGTGTTAAGGAAAAGTAAAATGATTTTCAGTCTACTCCAAGGAATCATGAATGGCTAATTTTTTAAACTTGTGGACCTTTAGATGGTGAATGTTGTAATATTCTAATCGAGAAAAACTATATATGTCGAATACTTCATTTTTTGACATTGTGGGTAAATGGGTCTACTACATATAATAACATCACTTAACATATATGCTTAATAACAGAATAATGTCTTGCATGCTATTCCGTGCTGCTTATCTAACAAGTGTTTTTCTTCTAGGTTCAAAAGACGTTGTGATAAAGGCACAGGTTTTAGCTGGTGGTAGAGGAAAAGGAACATTTGAGAGTGGCCTCAAAGGAGGAGTGAAGATAGTTTTCTCGTAAGTCCTGCTTTTTAAGGAAAAATCATCATTATTAAAGAAAAATATACTGTAAAAATGACCCCTTATTATTGAATTGATGAAAATACTGAAATTTAAATACTAAATGAGTGGGGCGCCTGGGTGGCTCTGTCGGTTGAGCGTCTGACTCGATTTTGACTCGACATGATCTCAGGGTCCTGGGATTGAGCCCCGTGTTGGGCTCCGCACTCAGCATGGAGCCTGTTTGAGTTTCTCTCCCTCTGCCTCTCCCCCCGTTGGTGTGTTCTCTCTCTCAAAATAAATAAATCTTCAAAAAAAATTAAAAAAAATAAATATTAAATGAGATAAAATTTTGGCTGTCATATGCTTTTGTTTTTCCTCAGTTGGAGGAGAAAAAAATTTGAGTTCTTTTTCTTTTTTCAGTCCAGAAGAAGCAAAAGCTGTTTCCTCACAAATGATTGGGAAAAAGTTGTTTACCAAGCAAACAGGAGAAAAGGGCAGAATATGCAATCAAGTATTGGTTTGTGAGCGAAGATATCCCCGGAGAGAATACTACTTTGCAATAACAATGGAAAGGTCATTTCAAGTGAGTAATTGTAGACATGATACCTTTAGGATGACTTTACTACATTCAATTTCAGAGGTTGGTTATTTCCATTTGTATGGGAAGGATTAAAAAGGTATGATCCATTATCTTATTTGTATATGTCATGAGCACAACATTTTTGTGTCATTTAAAAAACCCAGCATGGTTAATGATACAAAATTTAATACATAATATTGTGCCTAAAAAAAAGCTGTAGGCAAAACCTTGCTGAAATAGAATCCACAGGACTTCTAAATTGTTAATTTACTAAAAGCAGCTAAAATCCTTTGGCTTCATCTCTAGATTCCATAGACTGAGAAAATAATTTCTAGCAGAGTAAAATCTTTTAACAAAGAGAGTTCTGAACCCATTAAAAGAATGTATTTCCATGACTTCATCTTGTTCTTTTTCAACCTCTTGGTGTTTTTGTGGGTTTTTTTGTTTTGTTTTGTTTTTGTTTTTGTTTTTATAGTTTGGGGTTTATTTCAGTAGTCAGTTTGGTGTTTGGCAAGTTGAAGGATGACATTCAGTAGCAAACAGTATGATTCTAAGGAGCATAACCCTACCTTTGCTTTCCTCTCTTTATGGGAACCTAAAATGCTAGCATTTAGGAAGTCCTTTCATAGACCTGTTGGCATTGAGAGAGCATTGATAATCATTTTATACTATAATTATCTGGCTTTTTGAGTGCATTGGCTAGATAATGGGCTGAATCTTTGTGGTAGCCTCTTTGTCTTTTGAAGCAACTTGAGTATGTATTTGGAAGCCCTAGAAAGGATTTGATGTAAATTACACAATTAGTAATACAACAGAAATTTTCAGGGTAATGAAAATAGGTTTCTTATATAAGACAGCTTTTTAAAAATAGTTATTTTCTATACTGTGATTTTTTTTTTTCCCCCTACAGTTAATTATATCTTTAGTAATGTTTGAGTGATATTGTAAAGTGTCTTTTGTAACTTAATTTTTACAGGAAAGTATTTCTTAAGGTATAACACTAGGTGGTAGTAAAAACCCACTCAGGATATATAGGATAAAAGACATTGTTTTATCGTGGATCACCATATCAAAAACTAATGATGTATGGTGACTAACATAATAAAATAAAATTAAAAGAAAAGACATTGTTTTATTTGTAAGTGATGTCTTTACCATTATAGGTTTCTGTATGTGGTAGAATTTAGTTTTGTAAGTTACTTTAGAAATCTCATGACAATAACCTTATATATATTACACACATTTACAAAAACAATAATTTTACAAATTCACTTATTTTCATTACATTTTCTTTTCCTTTCCATTGATGTTGTATATCAACACGTTTCATTTTGTTATTATTTTTATACTTTTTGTTTTAGAGTTATGAGTCCTGTAATATTAAACATTCAGAGTACCTCATTTTGATTGGAGTAAATATAGCAAACTGAATATGTGTTATTAAAGATATGACTATAACACACTGAAAATATTTTATTAAAGATATAATGACCACTGAGAGAAGAGTCATGACCAAATGCATTAGAGAAAAGGATCAAATTTGAGTTCATTTTAAGGACTTGAATTTTTAGAGAACTCTCTGAGTCTTGTGTGGGGGAAAAATGTTTTTATTTCACACTGCATAGCTGTAATAATTCAGATTAAAAATTTGGTAGTACCAGTGGGCCACCTGGGTGGCTCAGTCGATTAAGCGTCTAACTTTGACTCAGGTCATGGGATCGAACCCTGTGTTGGGCTCTGTGCTTTTCTCTCTCCTTCTCCCTCTGCCCCTCCCCCTGCTTGTGCTTGCTCTCTCTCTCTCTCTCTTTCCCTGTCTCCCTCTCTCTCACATAAATAATTTAAAAATTTAAAAATTTTTTAAAAAAATTAAAAAAATAAAAATTCAATAGTACCAATAAAACCATTTGGCCAACTGTTTGATGCTCTCACATTAGACCAATGTAGAGTTGGTTGGTGTTACCTTTTGGGGTATGGCAAGCATTTTGGGGACTCTCTTTTAAACAAGCAAAAATCATCTATTTAAACTGAAAAGAAAAGAACATTTTTGACTGAATTAAAGTTCTGTGTATAGAAGTCAGCTGATCATTAAAAATTGTTTTTGTTCCTTATCTGTTTTTAGTAGTGTATCATAGGCTCTATTGGTCCTCTTTAGTATGTGTTACATCAGGAAGCTTGGGAAAATATTTACCATAGGGTTGGTATGTCAAAAAATCAATTTAAGTACCTACTCTGTTTTGGCACTTTCTCAAAATTAGATTTCTTACCATTTGCCCAGTACCTGTTGGGTACTTTTGGGCTGACACAAATCTAATTTAGCAAATTACATTTGCTATTTTAATTTTTTTTCCTAGTAAAACATTGTAATTTGCTGTAAATGAATGGTGCATTTAACCATATCAAGTTTTTTACTTTGCCTGGAATAGATATCAAATGCCTCAAGAATTCCAAATTTTTATTTTCTATACTTTTATTGTTTTTTTTTTTTTTTTTTAAGATTTATTAGAGAGAGAGTGAGGGGGGCAGGGGCAGAAGGAGAGGGAGAGAAAGTCTTAAGCAGTCTCTGCGCTGAGCGTGGAGCCCATCGTGGGGCTTGATCTCCTGACCCTGAGATCATGACTTGAGCTGAAACCAAGAGCTGGATGCTTAACCAACTGTGCCACCCAGGCACCCCACTTTTATTATTCTCCAAAAGACACTTTTATTAAGAGGCTTATTTGTCATATTTAAAATTCAGATCTATTTTAAGGCAAAATTTTTTGTAGGACCAAAGAAAAGAGGAATTTAGGTTAAGAAGGAGAAAATAGCATTATTAATTTATTTGAAATTCTAACTATTTGCTAGAACTTAAATAGTTCTGAAAGTTTATCACTAAAATTTAAAGTTGAAACCAAATTGTTTAAACAGAAACAGCATGCATTCAGCAGTCATGACCAAATGCAAAACTATAGTCATTGTTTTAACTGATTTATATTTACCTGTGTAAGCCTTCTTCTGATCAGCTGCCTACAATTTTGGGATTTTTTTCTAATTGGCTAGGGAATTAGTACAGAGAGAGGCTGTTCACTTTCTTTTATATATTATTATTTCATATGTATTTTTTTGTCTTTTTTCCTAACTTACCGCTAACTCTTGGAGACCTAATCATTACTTCAGTGAGAATTTAATATTATCTTTTCCCTTTCAATAGTGCTACTTCTTTGTGGCTCTTAATTTCTCTTATCAATAGATATTTTAAAAAAGGTAAAACTAAAATAAAATGTTCAGGGGCTCCTGGTGGCTCAGATGGTTAAGCACCTGCCTTTGGCGCAGGTCATGATCCCAGGGTCCTGGGATCAAGCCCTGCATCGGGCTCCCTGCTCAGCGGGAGTCTGCTTCTCCCTCTCCCTCTGCTGTTCTCGCTCTCAAATAAATAAAATCTTAAATAAAATAAAATGTTCAAGTATTTTAAAAGTTTGTTGGTTTCTACCTCTTCTGTTGGATAAAATTATATTTTGGGGTTATCAATACATTAATTTACTTATATTCTACCTCAGTAGCATGATATTAATCGAACAGGGCCTTCTTAAATCTGTATCCCCCCCTCCTTTAGATCTTTGTAAAAGCTTATAATTATGAACTGCCTTTCTAGAGAGGAAGTGAAGAATACCTTTTCATTTGAAATTTATTCAGGAACTAAAATTTAGACTATAATTTCAAACATTTCTCTTTAGCTTGCTATTTTTCTCTTCTTTAGTCTCAGGAGGCACAATGAATTCTTTCATTAAAAATTTTGTCTGTGCTGGGCGCCTAGGTGGCTTGGTCGTTAAGCGTCTGCCTTCGGCTCAGGTCATGATCCCAGGGTCCTGGGATTGAGCCCCGCATCCGGCTCCCTGCTCGGCGGGAGGCCTGCTTCTCCCTCTCCCGCTCCCCCTGCTTGTGTTCCCTCTCTTGCTCTCTCTCTCTGTCAAATAAATAAAATCTTAAAAAAAAAAATTTTGTCTGTGTATATTATAGTGAGTTCTGATACCATTTATCCAGAGTTGGGCCAAACCTCACAGGTTAAGGGTACAGGCCTCCACATGGCTTGTGCTCACTTACCAGCCTCAAGTTTGGGGTTCCCCAGGTAACCTGTATGCTTAATAGCTGGTTACAAATTTGGGGGTTCCTAGTGCCCCATCAGGTTTAATAATTTGCTAGAGTGAATCACAGAACTTAGGAAAATACTATACTTATGATTACAGTTTTACTATAGCCAAAGGACACAAATCAAAACCAGCCAAATGAAGACGCACAGGGCAAGATCTGGGAGAGTTCCAAACATAAAGTTTCCATTGTCCTCAGGTACATGTCACTCTCCTGGAATATTGATACATGACAGTGCACAGAAAGAACACTGCCAACCACAGAAGCTCATCAAGTTTCTTGTCTAGTTGTTTTTTCTTTTTTTTAAAATTGTGGTCAAAAATATGTAATAAAATTTACTGTCTTAACCATTTTTAAGTATACAGTACAATCATGTTAACTTTATGCATATTGTTGTACAGCAGATCCCTAGAATTTTTTCATCTTGCAAAAATGAAACTATATCCATTGAGCAGTTCCCCTTCTACCACTTTTTTTAGTGCCCGGCAATCCCCATTCTACTTTCTGTTTTTAAGAGTTTGATTTTTTTAGTTACAGTTAAACCTCATGTACGTGGAATCATGCAGTATTTGTCTTTTTTTGTGACTGGTTCATTTTACTTAGCGTTTATTGTCTACAAGGTTCATGCTGTAGCATGTGTCAGGATTTCCTTTTTTTATTTTTAATTTTTTTAAAGATTTTATTTGTTTATTTGACAGAGAGAGTGAGAGCAGGAACACAAGCAGGGGGAGTGGGAGAGGGAGAAGCAGGCTTTCTGCCGAGCAGGGAGCCCGATACGGGCCTCGATCGTGGAACGCTGGGATCATGACCTGAGCCGAAGGCAGATGCTTAACGACTGAGCCACCCAGGTGCCCCCAGGATTTCCTTTTTTTAAAAGGCTAAATATATTCCATTGTATGTATATACAGTTTTTCTCATTTTCTTTATTTTTTGTCTGTTGATGAACATTCAGGTTTCTTCCTCTAGGCTATTTTGAATAATGTTGCAGTTAATGTGGGTATGCAGATAATCTGTTTGAGATACTGTTTTCAGTTCTTTTGGATATACCTAGAAGTGGGATTGCTGGATTGTATGATAATACGGTATTTAATTTTTTGAGCAACCTTACACCGTTTTCCACAGTGGCTCCACTATTTTACATTTCTACCAACAGAGTTCAAGAGTTCCAATTTCTCCACATCCACCAATGCCTTTTTTTTTTTTACAGAAATTATCCCTTATGGGTGTGAGGTAATATCTCACTGTGGTTTTGATTTGCATTTCTTTAATAATTAATGATAATGAGTACCCATTCTTATATGTGTTGGCTATTTGTTTATTGTTATGGACTGAGGTTTATCTCCCACCCCAATTCATATGTTGAAGCTCTGTCCCCTAATGTGATGATGTTTGGAGGTGAGGCCTTTGGTAATTAGGTTTAGGTGAGGTGATGTTGGTACTGTGAAGTGGGGTGCTGCTATAACAAATACATAAAAACACTGAAGTGGCTTTGGAACTCGGTAAAGGATAGAACCTGGAAGAGTTCTGAGGTATGTGGTAGAAAAAGCTGGGATTATCATAAAGGGATTGTTAAAGGTGATTCTGGTCAGAAAGAAAAGCGCTCAGAAAGAAAAGAGCTATAGAGAAAACCTCCATTTTCTTAGAAAATATATAAATAACCATGAATAGAATGTTGGTAGAAATATCCATATGGATAGTAAAGACCATTCTTTTGAGGTCTCAGACTGAAACGAAGAATGATGGAAAAAAGGTGATCCTTGTTAAAAAATGGCAAAGAACTTGACTGAATTGTGTTTATGTTCTAGTGTTTTGTGGAGGGTAGAACTTCAGAGGGATGAATGTTTAGCTGAGGAGATTTTAAAGCAAAGCATTGAGGGAACAGCTTGGTTCCTTCTGACTGCTTATTGGTAAAATGTGAGAAAAGAGAAATGAATTGAAGAAGGAATTGTTAATCTAAGCAAAAAGGAATCAGAATTTAAAGATCTGGAAAATTCTCAGTCTGCCTATACTGCAAAAAGTGAGAAAGCTATTTGGGAAAGAATATGAAGGATGTGGCTGACTAACCATTTGATAAGGAGATTAGTATGGTGTGAACCATGAACTGTGAGAAATAAATGTCTGTTGTTAAACCACCCAGTTTACTGCATTTTGTTTTATACTATTCTAAGCTGATGAAGACCTACATCTTTGGAGAGATGTCTATTCAAGTCCTTTGCCCATTTTTAAATTGGGCAAAGAAAATTATTGCCAAAGAAATATTGCCAAGAAATTATTGCCAAATCCAAGGTCTCCTAGAAGTTTTGCAGTTTCAGCTCTTACATTTAGGTCTTTAATCCATTTTGAGTTAATTTTTGTATATGGTGTAAAGTAAGGGTCCACATTCATTATTTTGCATGTGGATATTCAGTTTTCCCAACACCATTTTTTTTTAAAGATTTTATTTATTTATTTGTCAGAGAGAGAGAGCACAAGCAGGGAGAGAGGCAGGCAGAGGGAGAAGCAGGCTCCCTGCAGAGCAGGGAGCCCGATGCGGGACTCGATCCCAGGACCCTGGGATCATGACCTGAGCCGAAGGCAGGTGCTTAACCGACTGAGCCACCCAGGCGTCCCTTCCTAACACCATTTTTTGAAGACTGTCCTTTCCCCATTGTGTAGCCTGGCACATTTGTCAGAGATCATTTGACCATATACGTGGGGATTTATTCCTGGGTTTTCTAGTCTGTTATATTGGTCTATATGTCTATCTTTATGCCAGAACCATACTGTTTTGATTACTGTAGCTTTATAATATGTTTGAAATCAGGAAGTATGATGCTTCTAGCTTTGTTTTGCTTTGTCAAGATTATTTTGGCTATTCATGGTCCTGTGAGAGTCCATATGAATTTTAAGGTTTTTTTCTGTTTCTGCAGAAAATGGATGATGAAAAAAAGATTGTACTGGGAAAATGTGCCAGTAGGGATTGCATTTAATCTGTAGATTGCTTTCAGTAGTATTGGACATTTAAACAGTATTAAGTCTTCCAATCCATGAACACAGGATATCTTTCTGTTTATTTGTGTCCTGTTCAGTTTCATCTAGCACTGTTTTATCATTTTCTGTGTACAAGTCTTTTATCTTTCTGGTTAAGTTTATCCTAAGTTTATTTTATTCTTTTTGATGCTGTTGTAAATGGGATCATTTTTTTAATTTCCTTTTCAGATTGTTCACTGTTAGTATATAGAAATGCAGGACATATTTGTGTGTTGATTTTTGTATACTATAACTTTGCTGAAATCATTTAGTAGTTCTTAAAGTTTTTTGTGGGTTCTTTAGGGTATCTATATACATGATCATGTTATCTGTGAACAGAGGTAATTTTACTTCTTCCTTCCCTATTTGTATGCCTTTTATTTCTTTTACTTGCCTGATTGCCCTGGCTAGGACTTCCAAATGCTATGTTGAAGAAAGTGGCAAGAGTGGGCATCTTTGCCTTTTTTCCTGATCATAGAAGGCAGCTTTCAGTTGTTTGCCATTGAGTATGTTGGTTGTGGGTTTTTTATATACGGCTTTATTATGTTGAGGTAATTCTTTCCATTCCTAGTTTGTTGAGTGTTTTTTTTTTTTTTTTTAAAGATTTTTTATTTATTTATTTGACACAGAGAGAGATAGTGAGAGAGAGAGAGCACAAGCGAGGTGAGCAGCAGGCGGAGGGAGAGGGAGAAGCAGGCTCTCCGCTGAGCAGGGAGCCCGGTGTGGGGCTTGATCCCAGGACCCTGGGACCATGACCTGAGCCGAAGGCAGATGCTTAACGACTGAGCCACCCAGGCGCCCCTTGTTGAGTGTTTTTATAAAAAGATACTGAATTTTTTTCAAATGCTTTTTCTGCATCAAAAACTTGATTCTGTTAATATGGTGAATTACTTTGATTTGTGTATGTTGAACCATCCTTGCATTCCAGGCATAAATCCCATTTATTCATGATTTTTAATCCTTTTAGTGTGTTACTGAAATTGGTTGCTAGTGTTTTGTTGAGAGTTTTTGCATCAGTATTCATCAGAGATCGTGGTTAGTAGTTTTCTTGTAGTATCTTTGTCTGATTTTGGTATTAATGCTGGTCTCACTGAGTTTGGAAGTGTTCCCCTCTCCTCAGTTTTTTGGAAAAGTTTGAGAATTATTGTTAGTTCTTTAAATATTTGGTGGAATTCTTCAGTGATGCCCTTTGGGCCAGGGCTTTTCTTTATTGGGAGGTTTTTAATTACTGATTTAATCTCCTTACTTGTAATATGTTTATTCAGATTTTTTTTTTCCCCTTTAGGACTCATTTTTGGTTGATTTGTTTCTAGGTATTTTTCCATTTCTTTTAGGTTATCCAATTTGTTGGCATGTAATTGTTCATAGTAGACTCGAATGATCCTTTTTATTTCTGTGGCATCCATTTGTAATATCTTCTCTTTCATTTCTAATATTTGTTGTTTGAGTTTTTTCTTTCTTTCTTAGTCTACCTAAGGGTTTGTAAATTTTGTTGATCTTTTCAACAAACCAGCTCTTAGTACTGCATGGAGCACTGGATGTTATACGAAAACAATGAATCGTGGATCACTACATCAAAAACTAATGATGTATGGTGACTAACATAACATAATAAAATTAAATTTAAAAAACCCAACTCTTAGTTTTATTAATTTTTTCTATTTTCTATTTTATTTCTGCTCTAATCTTAATTATTTCCTTCTTTCTGCTAACTTTGGGTTTAGGTCTTTTTTCTAGTTCCTTGAGTTGTTAAAAAAAAAAAAGTCCCTGAGCTGGGTGCTTTTTCCCAACTTTTGGGAGCTGTGTTGACTTCTTTCTGGAGTATTACAAGTTCTACAGCATCCCAAGATGCTGAGCTCTCTTGTGTTCTCAGTTGTGTCATGTCTCCCCTGCACCACCAATTAGAGTATGCTTTTCCTAGTCAGTCCTCCAAGTCAGGTGAGACAGAAACCAGTTGCTTTGTAGCCCCCTGAAAAGTAGGAATGTTAGAGATGCATTCTACTTCCCCCTTTCCCTCCCAAGGAAGAAACAGGGCATTGGGCTATTTCTCTTGATCTTTAGCTGTGTCAGCCTAGGGGAGGGGCTGCCTTGGATGAAATGAAATGGCTTTTCTTACCTGTTTCATTGCATTTGAACTTAAGGTACTATAATTTCCTAACTGGTTTCTGGCATTCTCATAAAGAGATTTATTCTCATAGAAGGAAGTAAAAATTCAGATCATATATTGTTAAGTTAGTGTTTCTGTGGGAGGATGAGGTTTAGGGCTTCCTATTCTACCATCTTGCTGATGCTGATGTCCATAGTTTTGGGGGGGTGCTTTATTAAGTAGGCATGACTGATTAAATCATTGGCCACTTGGTTGAGCTTAATCTCCACGCCCCCTTTCCTCCCAGAAGGGTGGGCAGATATCATGTGGCTCAAAACTCCAAACCTCTAATCACAGTGTTTGTCTTTCTGTCCTGGCCTGTGGCCTACCTGAGTCATCTCCTTTGTAATACTAGGGGTGCACCATGAATCACTTCATTAGCATAAACTGTCAGATGTAGTGGAAGGTTTAAAGGTTGTCCAGACACTGGGGACAAAGGCCAGCCAAATTCTTTATTACACATGCATATTGCAATCTAATCACATAATATAAAATTTAAGGGGTATGAAGATGTACAAGGAAGTATAAATCTCCCACCCACCTGTTTCTCAGCCACCCAGTTTTTCTCCATGGAGGCTGATACTATTTTTTAAGTTGTTTTTTCACTTAAGTAACAGTTAATTCTCTTAAAAAAGTAATAGGTTATTTCTTTTCCTCTTGGCTATTGCCTTACTTTGAGGATTTGAAGGACTGTTTTGTTCTCCAGACAGTAATGAATGCAATACTATTCCTTTACATTATGTCTTAAAATGAGTTTGTTACTGAAACACTAGTTGCTGGGATAGAAAAGTGAAAATAGTCTTTTGTTTTTGTTTTTGCTTTTTTCCCATGAAAGTCACCCCTCTCCCCGATTAAGAATACTATGTTCACGGGGCGCCTGGGTGGCTCAGTCGTTAAGCGTCTGCCTTCGGCTCAGGTCATGATCCCAGGGTCCTGGGATCGAGCCCCACATCGGGCTCCCTGCTCCGTGGGAAGCCTGCTTCTCCCTCTCCCACTCCCCCTGCTTGTGTTCCCTCTCTCACTGCCTCTCTCTGTCAAATAAATAAATAAAATCTTTAAAAAAAAAAAAAAAGAATACTATGTTCACTGTAAAAAAAAAATTGGGGGGGGTGGAATAGTGACACAAAATAATAAAAGTCTTATCATGTAATGTTTTCCCATCTTTTTTTTTTAGTTTGTGTGATTAGTGAATGGGTACACTTTTAAACATACTTCATGTTAAAAAACCCCACGCAATTGAGAATAGAATCTAGAGTTTTATATCATTTTTTTCCCACGTAACACTACTGAGATAGTTTTCCTATATCATTAAATAGTCTTCAGTAATATGGTTTTACCACTTCCTTGTTTTTGCAGGTTAAGAGTATTTCCAGTTTTGTGGGTAAATTAACAAATCTATTAGATTATTTTGCTCTAAGGTTTTTTTTCTTGATTGATTTTAGATGACTTAAAAGTTAATTTAATTATTTACTATTTACATCTTATCTTCTTATATTGTTCATGATAATAGCCAGAACTATTGTTTCAAGGTAGGTAACTTTCTTTTTTACTAACTTGCAGTAGGGCTAGAGCTTATAAAATCTTCAACTTTAATTCATTAGACTTTCCTTTTTAAGTATCAGTATCTTTTTTTTTTTTTTTTAAGATTTTATTTATTTATTTGAGAGAGAGAGAATGAGAGACAGAGAGCATGAGAGGGAGGAGGGTCAGAGGGAGAAGCAGACTCCCCGCCGAGCAGGGAGCCCGATGTGGGACTCGATCCCGGGACTCTAGGATCATGACCTGAGCCGAAGGCAGTCGCTCAACCAACTGAGCCACCCAGGCGCCCCTAAATATCAGTATCTTTTTTAATGATTTTTAAAAATGTTCTTTAAATAATACTTTAATTGCCCTTCAGTTCTTAAGAAAAGTGCACAGGTTATATTTTATATATATATTTTATATATATATTATATATTATATATATTTTATATATGAATGTTTTTCCTTCACAGGTGAACTGTTGTCTTCCTCTACTTTTTTTTTACTTCTTTTCCATTATTTCAAATGAATGCTTATAAAGGGGCACTGTGCAGAAGGTATAAAGAGAAATTCTCCAGGAAATTTAAAAATAGGAGTGGGGATTGATAGCTGCCTAAGTCTGATAGTGTGCATAAATAGGTTTTAACATTTTATTGAAGGGTCCAAAATAAAATCTGGATGTTTTGTCTGTTTCCCCTCTTGCTAGGGTCCTGTATTAATAGGAAGTTCTCAAGGTGGTGTCAACATTGAAGATGTTGCTGCTGAGACTCCTGAGGCCATAGTTAAAGAACCTATTGATATTGTAGAAGGCATCAAGAAGGAACAAGCTGTCCGGGTATGTTGTATTCTGAAAAATTTCTCTCTAGCTTTATTGGATAATTGTAATACTTAAATAAAAAAAGAGAATTAGTGAAGTGATTGACGAAACTTAAAAAAAATTTTGAGTGTCAAGGCATGTTAATACCTTGTTTGAAATTGAAACTTTTAGAAGTATCTATATTGTTTCCTTTCTTTCCATAAATATTTCATTACTTGTCTTTAAAAGGTAAGGATTCTTTTAAAATAGGCACTCTACCATTGTTATACCTAGTAAAATTAATAATAATTCCTTAATATCATTACTTACTTACCTAGTCATTCACATTCCCTTGTCTCAAGTTTTTCATTTTTTTTCTTTTAAATTTGTTTGAGTTGGGATCCATTTAAGGTCTTGCATTGCTTTTGGTTATTGTCTCATAGGTCTTTTTCTAATTTAGAGGTTTTCTTTCCCTCACTCTCTTCATCTTCTTTCATTTGTTGTAGACACTGGGGTGATTATACTTTATTGGTTATCATAGTCTGGATTTTACATCCCCATGGTGGCATTTAATATGTTTCAGCCTCCCCTTTATTTCCTGTAAAATTGTATGGAAAGTTAGGCACACTGTCTTATATATCCCTGTGATAGATCAGTGATTTTATTTTTTGAGGGGTTTATGGGTGCTTTTGAGAACCTGATGAAAGCGATCGACTTTTAGTGTCTGCACATACAGAATAAGTTTTGCCCACAATTTAATTAGTATTCTGTATAGTCCTTTTTGTGTGCTTCTCCCCCCCCCACCCCATTATCCACCCTTCCCACCCCCTGCCAAAAAAAAAAAAAGCCCAACCATGAAGTTTAATACCATGGCCTGTGAGAGTTGCTTGGTAAGGTTGGTAATACTGCTATTGAATTAAATTGTTTAGTTTGGGTATGAAAAATAAGTGACCCATCTTAAAAGAAAAGTTTGAATATTAAAGTTTGAATGAAATTACCATCTATTAGTGGGAAACTATGTCAAAATAAGCTTATGATATTGAAGTACAGTAGAACAGGAATTTTTGACTGGCACATAGGTTTAAAGGAGATAGAGAAATTACTCTGATAATGTCAGTTAGGCAAAAGAATGGTATAAATCTTTAAATGGGACAGAGGTTCGATTCATTAGGTAGTTATGTAAGAGTGATGACTGGAGGGGCGCCTGGGTGGCTCAGATGGTTAAGTGTCTGCCTTCGGCTCAGGTCATGATCCCAGAGTCCTGGGATCGAGTCCCGTATCTGGCTCCCTGCTCCTTGGGAGCCTGCTTCTCCCTCTGCCTCTCTCTCTCTCTGTCTCTCATGAATAAATAAATAAAATCTTTAAAAAAAAAAAAAAAAAGTGATGACTGGACGGTTAAATTTAGATGAGAAAGAATACTTGATTTACAAGACTACTTGAAGGCATTATCTACTAAGATTATAGCTTTTTGAGTGATGAACAGAAATAGTACCTAGCATAGCATTTGGTAAATTAATGTCATTCTGGGTTGATCAGAATTCTGTCGTAATTCTCAAATGTTTAGATCTAAAATGGTGGATTATGACCTGGTGAAAATCTTTCTTAATGAAATAAAATTTCATTATTTCTCATTTATTTCTTATTATTCTTTATTTGAAATGTCTTTTTTTTTTTTTTTTTAAGATTTTATTTATTTATCTGTCAGAGAGAGCATACAAGCAGGGGGAGCGGAGCGGCAGGCAGAGGGAGAAGCAGGCTCCCTGCTAAGCCAGGAGCCCAATGCAGGACTCGATCCCAGGGTCCTGGGATCATGACCTGAGCCGAAGGCAGATGCTTAACCGACTGAGCCACCCAGGTGCCCCTGAAATAACTTTCAATTGAAAATCACATTTCTTAGCTTGATTATCTACTTTATTGGCATTTGATTTTTTACAAAAACCATATTCACCCTTAAAGAATTTAAGATTTTCTGTAAAAATGTATTGCAGCCTTAGACAGCAGTTGGAAAAGAGGTGAATGTCCTCCATCGTGTTTTTGAGCAGTGGCAGCAGTTAGAATAAGCATATAGACATGTAGCTTCTGTACCAGTGGTTCAGAATTGCTTATGGAACTTCAAAAATTGTGGATGGCTTGGTCCACTGTAGAACTTGTGAACTGGAACTGCTGGGTTGGGACCTTGGGATATGTATTTAAAAAATAAATAAATAAATAAAAAATAAAAAGCTCTTCGGTATATCTAGTTAGGAATTTCTGCTCAAGACTGTAAACTCTTCTATTAGATTGGAAGCTTAAGTACCTGTATCTTTTGGGCTTCACTTACATTAGGTACTCCGTAGATTTTTGAATGAATGCAGTTATACTGGTTTGACTGAATGTGTCCTCTGCTTGGTAGACATTCTTCATAAATTACCTAAAAGGTAAAATCAGGTGATTTAATATTTCTGCTATCATTTGGACCATTGGGATTGTCAGTCTGCCTTTTATATGTCATTTTAATAAAATATAAGCCTCTTCTTCCAGTTTAGGTTTGCCATAAGGCTTAGAGGCAGTATGGAGGCTATGGAATAAACACTGGAACTGGAATCTAGGCAAATGGCAAGTCACTTGACCTCTCTGAATTTCTTTCTCATTTATAAAATGGGCATACTACTTGCCTTGTGAGAATTTTGAATAAAAAGTTTTGTTTAACCATTTAGTAATAGTAGCTGCTGTTTCAGTCATTCGTGTTTGACTACAAATGATTCATGCTTATCATTTTAATGATAAATAATAAGGTTTTTTATTTACAAGAATTTAATGTTGATTGGATAGATGCAACATACCTATACTATAATAAAGAGACAAATGAATTTCAGCTTGCACAGAAGATGGGATTTCCACCTAATATTGTGGATTCTGCGGCAGAAAATATGGTCAAGCTTTACAACCTTTTCCTGAAATATGATGCAACTATGGTAGAAATAAATCCAATGGTAGAGGATTCAGACGGAACTGGTAAGGTATCTTTTTTTATCAAACATTAATGATGTATTTACCAATCATATGTTTCACTAAGGAAGTTGAACTCATAAAGGAGTGAACTCACTCCTATGTAGAAACTTATTTTATAGTAAATAGAATGAATGTCAGCAAATATTAAAGATACCTATTAAAATAAACACTTTATGTATTTTTGTACACATGGGGGGGTTAATGCTGCACTGTACAATATGGGGGTTACTAGCCACATGTGGCAATTAAAATTAATTAAAATGATTTATGATTAAAATATTCCTCAGTCGAACTAGTCACATTTCAGCTGCTCAGTAGCCACGTGTGGCTATCACATTAGACAGCACACATATAGAATATTGCTATCATTGCAGAAAGTCCTTTTGGGCAGTGCTGATTAGAGTTTCCAGTGTGGTAGTGAGTAATGGCTGTAGTTATGGGAAGTAGCCATTTTAGTCTCCCACAAGTTTCAGACTTTAGAATCATCATGGATCTTTATTATTACAAAGGGTAGACTTTGTTACTTGAGTCCTTTTAATATTTTTATCCACCGGGGAAATAAGATTAGCTTGTCACTTTGACACCTTTTCTTTTGTAAGTGTTTAAAGATTCTGAATTACCACACTTTCCATGTATAGTTATTTTAAAAATATAAGTTGTGTTATTGTAGCTTAAGTTTTTCTTGATTATTTTTTATTTAAATTCAGTCAGCCAACATACAGTACATCATTAGTTTCAGATGTAGTGTTCAATAATTCATCAGTTGCATATACCACCCAATGCTCATCACATCATGTGCCCTTCTTAATGCCCATCACCCAGTTACCCCTTCTCCCTTTTCTTGATCATATATTAATTACTTTTATTACTGTAATTTATTGGATTTTGTTTCAAGTCACTTTGGACATTGTAACCTCTTAAGCATTTGTAGATCCTCTTTCACTTTTACACTTCTAATTAGTTATATTCTTTATTATACAAATTGATATTTGGTTGGTCATTTATATGGTTGTATAAAGAATGAGCAAATTCTCTTTTGATCATACAGGTAGTTTATAAAACTAAAAAAAAATTTTTAGAAAGGGTAAAGGCACATTCTAAAAATGAGATGTTCAGTGAAGGAGAATTATTTGTATAAAACAGGTATTTCTTTTTTTTCCTTATGTAATAATAACATTGAAAGCAAGATTCCTGAATTATTTTCAGCTGTGGAATTCTGCAGCCATATTCTCTTGCTAAGAGAATGTCTTTGTTCTCTTAAAAACCATTTTTTCCCTTTGTATTTAGTTTCTCTTCTTTGTATGCATTTCTGTATATTTTGAAGGAGTTATTTTTCTTTGCTGATTAAGAGCATTGTATATTTATTTTAGAAAATTTGCACCAAGGAATATCGATAGGTTGGAAAAAACTCATATAACCTCATTACCTAACACCATTTTAATTTTTTAGTAGTTCATTTCAATCTCTAATTGGGAACATATTGTCTATTCAGTTTGTATCTTTCCTTTTTTAAACTTAAAACTATATAATAGAATATTTTGATGTTAAATATTTTTCAGTTTTTAAATGCTTATATATTATTTGTATATAAATATTTGCAGTCTTGATTCATATAGATTCTTAGAATTTTTGGGTCAAAGAGGAATAATATTTTCACATATGTTTGATTATTGGGTCAGGATAATAACATTTTGAGATGTATTTTGCCAGATTGTTGTCTGGAAAAGTTGTTTCTAACATACACAGTGTCCATTTCATTGCCTACTTGTGCCAGAAGTGAGTTTTATATTGGGTTTAAACTCTGTCAAACTAATAATCAGGAAATGGTATCTTAATTTATTTTTCAATTCTTTGATTACTTGTGATGTTGAGAATTTTTCATGTTTATTGGGCATACGTTTTCCTCAGTAGACTGCAAATTTTCTGTTGATGTCTTTTGGTAACTGTGTTAGTTTCCTGTGGCTTCTATAACAAATTACTACAAATTAGGTAGCTTAAAACAACAGGTACTTAATGTCTCAGAGTTTTAAAAGCCAGAAGTCCAAAATCAGTGTTACACGAATTCAAGGTGCTCCCTCTAGAGGCTCTAGGGAAGCCTCCATTCCTTGCCTTTTGTAACTTCTTACGGCATTCTGTGATTTGTGGCCGCCTCATTCTAGTTTCTGCCTCTCTCTTATAATGATACTTGTGATGTAATTTAGGGCCCTTCAAGATAAGCCAGGATAATTTCCTTCTAAGATCCTTATTTTAATCACATCTGTAAAAATTTTAACATACAAGGTAACATTCACAGGTTCTTATGTATTAGGACCTGTTTATCTTTGGGTGGCCATTATTCAGCCTATTATGGTACTCAAAGGAAACTTTTTTTATCACTTCAGATAATTTCTCCTGCCCCATTCTCCTTCCTTTATCCTTCCAGTATCACATGTTAGGTAACTTCTTGCTGTCTGACAGGTCACTTTTTTTTTCAGATTGGGTAACTTCTGTTTATCTGTCTTCAGGTTCAGGTTCATTGACCCATCTCCAATTAATACATTGTTAAGCACAGCCAGTGAATTTTTCATTTTAGGTATTGTACTTTTTAGTTCTAGATTTTCCATTTGGCTCCTTTTGATAGTTTTATTTTCTACTGAGGTACCTATCTGGTCTTTTATTATGGCCATATTTTCATTTAAATCCTTAAACATATTTAAAAGAGCTTTTGGAGTCCTCTGATTCCAAATCTGGGTTGTGTTGGGTTTGGGTCTTCTTGACTGCTTTTTCTCTTTATCGGTGGTCATATTTTCCTGTTTTTCCTTCACTGATCTAGTTGTATACTGGATATTTTGGGAGATACAGTATAGAGACATAATTCTTTTATCTTCCTCTGAAAGAGTGTTGATTTTTTGTTGTTATTAGTAGTTAACTTAGCTGGACTTCAAATTTTGTCTCTTGTGTTGGGTAGCCTTCAGGGATAGCAAGGAGAATGTTGTAGTTAATTGGAATGAAGAAGGGATAAAGCACTGAAAGATGAAGTTGGGAGACGTGACCTTCATATTAGCCATTTTGGTAGAGTGCTGGAGGTAAAACCTGATTAGAGTGGATTTAAGGGAGGATGGTGGGAGGAAAAATTTGTGCAATGAGTTTAGGCAAAGTGGTGGCAGATGTAAATATTTTAGGTTTTGTGGCCCACACATGGTCTTAGTTCCTGCTGCTTTTCTTCATATCCTTGTTCTTCTCCTTCTTCCTTTTCTCTTCTTTCTTCACAACCCATTCAAAATATATAAAAATGTGAAACCCGTTCTTAGCTCATAGGTAATGCAAAATAGGCATAGGCTGAATCTGATCCCTGAGCCATAGTGGTTTTTCGCTGACGCTTGATTTAAACAGACAACTCTTTCAAGAATTTTTGCTGTATTTGAAGAGAAGAGTAAGGGGGAAGAGGTGGCAAAATATTTTTTTTCTGCTTTTTTATGGTGGGAGAAATAACAGCATTTTTGCACATCATTGGGATTTAGCCAGTGGCAAAAGGGGGGGCAGTTTATAATGCAGGAATGATAGAATTGTTGGAACAATGTCCTTAAGTAGGTAAGAGGCAGTGGGGTCCAGGGTGCATGTGAAGGGGGATAGCTCGGTACTTGGCTGGTTAGTTTTTGGTAATTTTAAAACAAATTTTGAGTGTTTTTGAAGTGGTTTTTTTTTCCCTCTTTTATCTGTTATCATTTGCCTAGGATGAATGTAGAACTAGTAACTGATGAGCAGTTTTAATTCCCAAATATTCTTTTTTAATAAACAATTTGAATACATTGTGAACATAAATTGAAGTACTTTCAATAAGTAACAAAACCTTTTTCCCCTAAACTGAGAACATTTGATTATTGGATGGTTTATTATGTTTGTTTTGAAATTAAGATCACTTTCTTTTTTTTCCTTCAAAGTGCTGTGCATGGATGCAAAGATCAATTTTGATTCTAATTCAGCCTATCGCCAGAAGAAAATCTTTGACTTACAGGACTGGACCCAGGAAGATGAACGGGAGAAAGGTGCAGCTAAGGCAAATCTCAACTACATTGGCCTTGATGGAAATATAGGCTGTCTAGGTACCATGTATTGTTATGTTAAAGTTGGATTGGCTGAACTTAATTTATTTTCTTTGTGTTTGTTGTTTATACAAGTCATTTTCCCTCTTGACAGTAAATGGTGCTGGTTTGGCTATGGCCACAATGGATATAATAAAACTTCATGGAGGCACTCCAGCGAACTTTCTTGATGTTGGTGGTGGCGCCACAGTCCATCAAGTAACAGAAGCATTTAAGCTTATCACTTCAGATAAAAAGGTAAGGGCAGGGCTTATGTTTTAGAATTTGAATGACGAGAAGTAACTTGATTAATTAGTAGATCTGGTCATTACAGTAGTAGAGCATTAAATTTCAGAAGACCTAACTAGTTTAGAAAAAGTTACTGAAATCGATGCAATAAAAGTTAACTAGAAAAAAAGGTAAAGTTTCCCACTGTAATTTAGAAAACAAGATGAAGATATATTAGATGGTATTAGGTAATACTATAAATGGTAGTGATCTGGTATGGGAGCCATTCCTGTGGAAAACTGCTGGAGATGGTAGTTGACCACAAAAGCCCAGAGATCTGGAAAATTTATAAAGCTACAAAGAAGAAAATTAAAATTACCTTTAATGCTATCTAGAGATAATTTTTGTTACTATTGACTTGATCATTTTTTTGACTTCTTAATGCTTGTATATTACACACACACACACACACACACACACACACACACTCTCACATTCCCTGTCTTTCTTTCTGTTTACATATATATCTTTATAGAAACAACTTTATTAAGATATAATTCACATGCCATCTAGTTCACCCATTCATAAATATATATCTTTCAAAACAACATAGTTTGAGTTTTCTGGCTAGCATATCTTGAACCACTTTTTGCATTCACTAAGGTGTTCTTCTAAAACACTCATTTTAATGTTTGCATAAATCTTTCATATGTAGATAGGCCATAAGTTAGAACTATGATTTTATAAGTGATTATCAGAATACAAGGGATGTGAAGCATCATGATCCAAAAGATGCACAATATTATCAATCATTTTTTAAAAATATTTTATTTATTTATTTGACAGACACAGAGAGAGGGAACACAAGCAGGGGGAGTGGGAGAGGGAGAAGCAGGCTTCCCGCCGAGCAGGGAGCCCGATGCGGGCTCAATCCCAGGACCCTGGGATCATGACCTGAGCTGAAGGCAGACGCTTAACGACTGAGCCACCCAGGCACCCCAATTATCCATCATTTTTTATTTTTTATTTTATTTTTTATTTTTTTATTTTTTTTTTTTAAAGATTTTATTTATTTATTTGAGAGAGAGAGAATGAGAGAGAGCACATGAGAGGGGGGAGGGTCAGAGGGAGAAGCAGACTCCCTGCCGAGCAGGGAGCCCGATGCGGGACTCGATCCAGGGAGTCCAGGATCATGACCTGAGCCGAAGGCAGTCGCTTAACCAACTGAGCCACCCAGGCGCCCTATCCATCATTTTTTAAAGAAGTATATCTACTATGTGGCCATTGTGAGTTTTGTAAGACTTATGGAAAAATAAGATAGTGGCTTCTGTGGAACTAGTTTTACTGAATTCAGAACTGAGAATTCCTCATTGGTAAGGAGCATTTCTTACTCACTGTTGCCTCTTCCTGTGGCTGGCATAGTGCTCAGTGCATACAGAGGTCATTAATAAGTATTTATTATTGATGCTGCTGACAATGTACCTTTTTACTTATGATGTTAGACTCTAGAATTGTTTTTAAAAAATCTGTTTTACCACTTTTTGAGCCTCTAGAATTATTTGCCATGTTTCGTTTTACAAAAAGCATTGAACTGAAATGAGAAATAAAAGTGCTTTATTTTCCTTGTTTAATAACTATTCAGAAAATAAATCTTACTGGAACTATATTTCTATAGCTTTTTTTGGCATAAGCTCTAAAAGCAGAGTATTAGCTAATTATTTAACTGTTGAGTACTTACTAAGGTGAACTAGAATTCTAATTATTTTTCTAAGTATGGCTTTTAGGGTCTAGGTACAAGAATGGAGAAAAGCATATGAAGAATTTCCGTGTTGTGGACTGACAGGAAGGGCATTGGAGTTGGAAACAGGCCAGGAACTCTTGGAGACAACATGGATAGCATTGAAGTAGCTGTATACTTATTATGTCTCTTTGTGTTGGACACTGTACTTGGATTTGGGAATACATGGTTACTTTGCTCAAGGCATTTATAGTCTGACTGGGATGGTAAACTAAATGTAGTATTGTGGAAAAACAGAAGTCAGAGCTGGTAACAAGTAGGAGAATCAGAGAGGCCTTCCCTGAATGAATGATTTCTTGAGAAATTGAGTGAGTTAGGCAAGAGGAAGAAAATATACAAAGATATATAGAGTCCAGGGACGCCTGGGTGGCTCAGTTGGTTAAGCGTCTGCCTTCAGTTCAGGTCATGATCCCAGGGTCCTGGGATCGAGTGCTGCATCGGGCTCCCTGCTCAGCGGGGAGCCTGCTTGTCCCTCTGCCTGCCACTCCCTCTTCTTGTGCTCTCTCTCTTTTTCTATCTCTGATAAATAAAATTAAAAAAAAAAAAAAAAGATACATAGAGTCCAAAAAGACCACTGTGTTTATGGAATGGTAAGATGCTTATGTGTAAGAATACAGCATTATTGGAATGAATGATTAATGTTGGCAAATTGAGACCACATTGTAAAGATCTCTATCTGTAGTTAGGGAGTTTGGATTTTAACTTCCTTACCCTAGTCCATACAAAGGGATATATATATATATAAATATATCCCTTACCTTTTTGTTTATTGTTTATTTATTATTTAACTTATTTTTTTTTTAAAGATTTTATTTATTTATTTGACAGAGACAGCGAGAGAGGGAACACAAGCAGGGGTAGTGGGAGAGGGAGAAGCAGGCTTCCTGCCGAGCGGGGAGCCCGATGTGAGGCTCGATCCCAGGACCCTGGGATCATGACCTGAGCCGAAGGCAGACGCTTAACGACTGAGCCACCCAGGCGCCCCCTTATTTAACATTTTTTAAAAAGAAGGTAACTGTTAATAGAGGATGAAATGGAGAGGAGGGAGGCACTGGCAGGAGAGATAATTCAGTTGTTATACCTGCTTGTGCAAAAATATGAAGAGGTCCCTGACAAAGGTAGTGTCAGTAAGAATAAAGCAAAGAAACCCAATTTAAAGGCATGTCTGAGATAGAATCATTAAATTCATTTTTTCCTTTTTGTTGGGAGGCCATGGAGAAGGGTTGGTTAGGTTAACAGTAGGACTTTTGTTTGGGGAGAATCATTGGGTGGCAGTGCCTTTTGTGTAGTCTGAGGCAAAGTAGAGAACTAGGTGTTTCTGACTGAATGTGTTAAGCTTGGATTGTGGTGACTGTCTAGCAGGTGATTATAAGGATACTATACTTCTTGTAATGGTTGGATGTGTATTAAGGAAGTCCTCAGTACTTTGAGAAAAGTTGAAGTGTTAGGAGTTGGTAAGATGACCCATGTGAGTGAGAGGCTGAAACCAAGAATGTGAACCCCTGCCACCCCCAGAGCTGAAGGATTGAATAGAGAAGGAAGACCCAATAAAAGAGAGAAAGAACAAACTGATAGATAGTTGGAGATTAGGAGAGAGCAATGACATCCAAGGCCAAGGTAGAGAGTTTTGAGAAGTAAGGGATAGGCAGCAGTGTCCATCTGTAGGAGTGATCAGGTAGAGTAAGGACTGAATTAATGATTGGGAACCCTAGCAAGAACAATAGGGGGAGAAGGGGGCAGAGACCAGGTTATAATGGGTTCAACTGTGATCAGGAATTGAGGGAGTAGAGACTTTCAGGAGAGATTATCCTTTCAGGGTATTTTTTCTTCCTTCCTTCCTTCCTTCCTTCCTTCCTTCCTTCCTTCCTTCCTTCCTTCCTTCCTT